>NC_061120.1:132763430-132843970 GCF_002878395.1 Capsicum annuum | reverse complement strand
CAAAAACACACAGATTTGCAAAATAATAAAAGGATAGATAGTGAGACCAAGATTATTACAAGATTAAGAACCAAGTATATTTCAATATTAACCCCTAATGAATGCAATAATCAAAACCATACTCTTACGGTGACCGCCAAGGTAATCGACTCACCTCAAGATCCACCGTTTTCAAGCAAAGAACAATATTGAATTTTTCAAGCCCTATACTAAGGATGACTTTTACAAGTCCTAACTAAGACTATACTAAGGTGGCCTACTCTCAAGAGAGAGGATTTCAAGTGTTTTAAACTTTCATCTTTCATAAACTAAAGTGAAAAGACCTAAAAGAGACTTTATATAGCCTTATTACATAATAGAACACAAAATAACTCCAATACCCTTAATGAGGTAGAGAGGCCATGGAGTGTTACTTAGGTAAGGCTAAGCGACCAAAATACCCTTAATAAAGGGCCGAAAACCATGAGTCCTCAATCTTTAATGCTTCAAGCAATCTTTCGCACGCGGGATTGCTCTTTGGTGTACTCTAATCAGCCCCTCCATGTAGGATCCCATGTCCTCAATACGAACAGAGCTTGATTCCCCACGTACTGACTTTAAATGATGTCATCGAAATCTAAGGTGGCTATTTGACTTGCATCACTAAACAATTGTTTATCATCACTATCTTGACCTAAGGAGAGGTTACTAAAAGGTTAGAACATAAGGACCTGAAGCATGAAAGAATACTATACATAACTTGGACACTTAACTGAGGCCTGAGGAATAGAGTATCCATAATATAAATTCATTACAGAGATCAAAACTTAGGATAGACATGACATAATCTAAATTTTGCTGATCATTAAAAGTATAGTATGAGTACCTGGAACTGAACTTATCGTAAAGCATGAGTACATGAGTCATGAGCTACATGAACTATTTTTAGAGTTCATAAACTCATAGAATATGATTCGTACTTCTGTGTGAACTGGAAATCCTCATACAAGAAACTGAGAGAGGACATGATTCTCTATTATGTGCATGAACATCAATTATAATTCTAAAGATGCATGTAAAGCATGAGTAGACATCATTATAACAAAAGTACAAAACTTTGCACTAAGATAAGAATGGGTCAGACATCTTCCTCCCCTACTGATGTTTTACAATACACTAACATCACTACTAGAATCTAAGAGCCTAGCTTGGTTCCTTATCCTATCATCTCTTTCTTAGCTTTAAGCCATTACTCTAAGTCTATGGATCCCTTTAATAAACTCTAAACTGAATAGTAACCATTTTACACTAGAGCTCGAGATATAACAATATGCATAAATAATAAACTCAACCAGAAAGTGTAAAACCTGTTGCTAGTAGTTTCTTCTGAGATACAACTCTTATCTTTCTATAGCCTCAATAGTCAGCATATAATAACCCAAACACTGACTAACTTATAATCTTTATAAGTATTACTATGCCCTGAGCTCACATCATCTAGAATTTTAACTCTTTTTTTTATTAGCTCAACCATCCACAATTCAAACTTAGATTCTAATACTTAACATGGATATCCCAAACCTTAAATAAACCATACTAACATCATTTATAGCCTACTAACATGGTTAGCCAATACCCCAGTCCATTTATGAAGTTGATGAATCGGGGCTTTTGACTGTATTTGACTCTTTTGTCATTGTACTTAAAAATGATATCTTGGTTTACTCTAATAGTGAGGCAAACTATGAGGAGCATTTGTGGATTTTACTTTAGAGTTAGAGGGATGATAAGTTGTATGAGGAGCATTTGGCTAGATTCTATCTCTTTATTGGGTTATGTTGACTAGTAATGGTATCATGGTTGATCTGACCAAGATTACAAAATTTTATGCTTTGTCTAAACCAACTTCTCCTATTAAGATTTGGAATTTTGTTGGTTTATAAGGCTACTATCGATGTTTTGTTGAGGGTTTTTCATCTATTGCAGCTCTATTGACCAAGATGACTTAGAAGAAGATTTTCTTTCAGTGGTCTGATACTCGTAAGGCGAGCTTTCAAAAACTCAAGAATTTATTAAAATCAGCTTATATCTTAACTTTTCCCAAGAAAGGAGTGGGATTTACCATCTTATGTAATGCTTTAATATTAGGTTAGGTGTCATGTTGATGCAAGAGGTTAAGGTGATTGTATATGCTTTTCGTCAACTGAAGCCTCATGAGAAAAATTATCTTACCAATGATTTAGAGTTGTGTGCAGTTGTATTTGCTTTGAAGTTAAGGTGGCACTATTTTTATGGAGACCATTATGAGAACTTTTTGGATCAACATAACCTTCAGTACTTCTTCACCCAATGAGATCTTAATATGAAGAAGCACCATTGGCTTGAGTTGCTTAAGGATTTTGATTTTACTATTCTCAATCACTCAGGTAGAGCTAATATGGTTGTTGATGCTTTGCTCTAGAAGTCGACTTGCATGGGTAGCTTGGTATATCTTTTGATCCAAGAGAGGCCTTTAAACTTAGAGGTTCATTCCTTATCTAACCATGTGGTTAGGCATGATATTTTAACACCTTGTGTTTTTTGGTATTCGTGGAGACTATATCTTCAATGATGAAGCAGATTCGAGCACATTAATTTAAGGATATTGGGTTGAGAGTGATTGGGATAAGGTGTTGAGTGGCAAGGATAAGGAAGACTCACTTGACTCTGATGGTGTTTTGAGGATTTAGGGTCAGGTTTGTGTTTCGAAAGTGGATTATTGGGTGAGATTGGTCTTGGAGAAGGCTCATTGTTCTAGGTAATCCATTCATCCAAGAGTTACCAAGATGTATCATCATTTGATAGAACACTACTAGTGGGGTGGTATCAGGAAAGATGTAGCAGATTTTATAGCTCATTACCTATGTTATCAGTAGGTGAAGGTTGAGCACTTGAGACTTGGTGGTTTGCTTCAAAGGTTACCCATTCCTGAGTGAAAGCAGGAGTAGATCATTATAGACTTTGTGATCAGGATTCCTTGTACTTCTTGTGGGTCTAATTGTTTTGGGTTATCATATATCGATTAACTAAATTTTCCCATTTCATTCCTATTAAAGTTTTCTTTATTACTGAGAGGTTGGCCGATATCTATATTCATGAGATAGTTCATCTCCATGGTGTACCAATGTCTATTACCTCAAATAGAGGTTCATTTTTCATTTCTCACTAATAGAAGGCATTTTAAGAGGAGTTAGGTACCTGAGTGATCTTAGCACAATCTTTCATCCCCACACCGAGGGTCAGTTGGAGCAAACTATTCAGATTTTGGAGGATATGCTCCACGCTTGTGTTTTGGACTTTGGAGGTCAGTGGGAGCAATATTTATTCTTGGCACAATTTGTATATAATATAGCAGTATTGAGATGTCTTTTTTTAAGCCTTATATGGTAGGCATTGTCGTTCACTAGTTGGTTGATTTAAGGTTTGAGATAAACCTCAAGGTATAGACTTGTGTTGTGACTCTCTGGATAGAGTTCGCATCATTCAGAATAGACTTTGAGCATTTCAAAATTGGTAGTAAGTGTTATGTGTATCCTAGCTTCATGCCTTGATATTAGTGTTGGTGATCAAGTCTTCCTTTGAGTATCTCCTATGAAGAGCATGATGAGGTTTGGGGAGAGGGGAAATCTTAGCCCCAGATATATCAGACCATTTGAGATTCTTCTAACTATTATGGATGTGGCTTATGAGTTAGAATTACCAACATATCTTTCAGCTGTTTATCCAGTTTTTCATAAATTCATGATATTGTGTTACACTGTGGATGAGTTTCAGGTCATTTATTGGGACACAGTGCAATTATATGAGAGGTTGTCCGTTGTTGAGAAGTCAGTCACCATTTTACCTTGGAATGTTAGATGATTACATTCTAGATATATTTCGATGGTTAAGGTCCATTGGAGATATATTTCTGTAGATGAGTCTACTTAGGAAGTCGAGTCCAACACGCGCGGTAGTTATCCCCGACTTTTTGTTGATTCGGGTATTTTTCCTTTCCTTAGTTTGAGGTCGAACTAGATTCTTAACGGTGGATATTGTAAGGATTTGATTCTATGAACTTTTCATTTTATGTATTTTAGCTATTTTATCCCCCCCCCCCATAGTTGCTATGTGTTGTTTCTGGGGTGTGGGGATGATTGACTTGGTTCCCAATGCGATCCAAAATAATTTGTGTGAGTTTGAGATTTTTATAAGTTGAAAAGTCATTATACTTGACTTTGGTCAACATTTATTGTTTTGTTTGCCGGATGGCAAAACAAACTATGATAGTAGATTCGAAACATCGATTTTGGATTTGTAGCATGGTTGATTTGATTTATGGATTTTGAATCTCATTTTGACCCTTGGTTCAAAAATTTGTGAAATTATGTCTTAGGGGTCAATTTTGTTAACATAACCTCTTTTCGAAAATCTGATGTCACCATTGAGTCTAGAACGTCGACATTAGTCTAGTAGCATATTTCATTTGCCTTCACGAGTTTCTGAATGAATCTCGAGGGGTGGATTGGCAACTTTGATAAATATCAAAGTTGTTGATCTAGCTGATATCTGTTGCAACCACTTTATAGGCCAAAGGACCGCTAAAGTGGACCCATCCAATCAGGCAAGAACCACTAAAGTGGACCTTTGATCCTTTTAGCAGTCATAACTTTAGTGGTAAGGGACCGCTTTAGTGGCCTCCCGTGTATGGGCTAGACTGCTAAAATAGCCAACTCACGCTTAAGCGATGACCGCTCAAGACAAGTGTAAAATCTCATTTTCTTATTTTTCTTTCATTTATGAGACTTTGAGCTTTGGTTTAAGAGATTTTTGGATGAGTTCTTCCATTTTCGATCTTGGTAAGCTCCAAATCACTATTTTAATTATTTTATTTTGATTATTGTTATTTAAAACTTATTAAATTTTAATTTCTAAATGGATATTTGGGGATTTTGGATCGAAAGGCCTAAAAAGGGATTATCTTAGATTTAAACCCTATTTCTATCCCATTTTCACTTGGATTTTCTCCTATGGCCTCCTTTAATGATGCATAAGGTTATTATAAATAAAAACTTTGATTTTGCCCTTTTGTTTGGAAAATCTATTTTGGAGGTTTGTTTTGACCCCGACTTGAAAGTGGACAATATGGGTCTCATTGGCTTTGTTTTAACGTGTAGATTCTATATTTGTATGCTTTAGTTGATTTTGAGGCCGTTCGATAGGAGAAAGCTCCATATTGAAGGGCTTTAGGTTGGATTTTGTGGTCTCAAAGTATGTTATGGCTTAACTTTCTTCAGACTGAGCTGCATAGTTTACGCATATATATATATGTGTGTGTGTGTATAAAAGCATCCTATGGGTGTGGGAAATCAATTATTGAAATAATGTTATTACAGTTGTGATACCTTACAACCCAAAGATGACACAAAATAGCCCCTAAAAATGTCACAAAACACACTACAAACCGAGAGCTCAAGGGACCAAGTCTTAGCCAAGAATGAGAAGAAGACAAGGTATTTAGACACCAAATCAGCCAACAACCCAAACTAAGTGAACAACAATAAAATGAACAATGAATAACAATGACAATGCTTTAATAAGAACAATACCCCACAGCTTACAACACAAGACACAAACTACTACAGGATGACAATAAACAAAAGGATAGATAGTTAGACAAAGATGGTGTAAATCCTAAGAACTAAAGAGTATATTAAACTCTAAGACCCCTAACACCTGCACACACAATCACCTAACTCTTACGATGACACATGAGTGGAGTCCACCACTCAAGCACCAACATTTCTCACAAACAAGCAATCACAAGAAATTTCACCCTTGAACGCTATCTTAGTTAAAAGTTTCAATTTTGTGCCTCAAGAAGAGAGGACTTGGTGTTTCAAAAGTTCAAGTCTTACAATAATAATCAACCAACTCTCAAAAAACCTATCTTGTTCTATTTATATTACATAACAAATAATACTTAAAATGACAAAGTTGCCCCTTTAATGAAAAGGCTTCAAAGGTTGCCTCTCTAGTGTAGAAAATGGGCAATTAGGAAGCTTTGGGTGTGTCGGTAAGACCCCACAAAGTTCTAACCCTAACTCAGTTCTTTAGAGTAGGGAAAGAGGTCCCAGACTTAGAAAGTTTAGCTAAGTGCTGATACTTAGAATTTATTTTAGCCTTCATAAGTTGGCGATCTTATTTCACGACCCTTATGACCTTAAAATTTCGATCCTTGGATTGAATCATGATCAGGTATGTCAATAGGTTACTTCAGATGAGTTTTAGATTTTTTGGACCTCATTTAAATCATATTCAAGTGGCCAAAATAGTGGATCAACGCGATCTCGACGCTTCGCATCACCCATTACGTTGAAGGATAATTTTTCCCTAGCTTTCAGTGAAATTTTGGTGAACCAACACAATCTCGATGCGGCACGTTGGTCATCGCATTGATGCCATAAATGCGGCGCGGCGCTCACAGTATCACTTGGCATATTTTTAGTCATTAAAACTCTGCATCTAGAGGGGTATTTGGGTTATTTTCCTATCCTTAATCAGCCCCAAAAACACGAGATTAACCTACTCTAAAGGCAAATTCTTTGATTCTCCCTCAAATTTACTCAACAACAAACCCTAGGGCATTCAAATTTCAAGATCAATCTTAAATAACACACCATCAATGTTCACGAATTTACTTACCAAGGTATGTTAGGTGTTCATCCAAGGGTTTCCTTCTACCCTTGGAGTTCAAGAACCTCTTTTAAAATTTTAAGATGATTACTTTCATGAATTCCATATTGAGTTAAATTGTAGTCATGGTTATGATTTTATTTGGGTTCTAATCCATGATTAGTTAAAAAATTCATGTGAATTAAACCGAATGTGTGTAGTTTTGTGTAGTTTCATGTTGGAAACCCTTGAATTTGCAAGTTTGGAAGTGTGATTATGATGCTTGCATGTTGACTAGTATTATGTGCATAAACTATGCCCCAAGTGTTTAATATAATGTTCATGAGAGTAAAATAATGAATCATGACATAATAGTATGTGTACAAGTTCATACGATGCAAGTGTTTGCTAAAATGCCTCAATGAATGAATTGTGACAAAGTGACTAGTTATCATGTTTTCAAGATTGTGCTAAGTTTTTAATATCTATGCTATCAAGTCCTGGGGGTATCTAATACCTGACAATCTAGCTGCCACCTAGATTTATAGTAGTTTTAAGATAGTCTTAGTGACGTTACTACAGTATGCTCAGTCAGTAACAGAACTCAATATATTCAGTCAGTTAACAAAACTCAGTGAACTCAGTCCAGTTCAGTTAGACAGCACGATCAGTAACAGTTCAGTCAAGCCCAGTACAGTCTAGAAATCAGTTAAGTGTCTATTTAGTTGGGAGTAGGAATCAGCACCGAGCGAACCCAGGGATGGGGGCATTTCTGTCAGTAAAAAGGGTTTGACTCTTAGTAGCAGTCCCTGCATTATAGAACTATGTACCAGCATAGGTTAAGATATCTTCCTACCAGTCTAGGGTTGATATATCTCATATGAGTTTTTCTGCTAGCGAGGGTTGATGAAAGGGCTTCCTTCCAGAGAGGGTTAACTCATATCCATTAGTAGTATCCCTTGGCAAGGTGCTAACTCCCTTCCAACTAGGGTCACAGGTTGGACCCCAACTAAGTTCATAATCAAGGTATGTTGGTTAGATGAACACTCCCACAGTTTCAATTTTAGACTTAGTTAAAACCTCAGTTTAGTATCAGAATCAGTACTATCAGATACAGTCACCCAACTCAGTTTAGAACTCAGTTCAGTTCTACAGAATCAGGACTGTCAGAAATAGTCACTCAGTTAACAGTAATACAGTATCAGTAAACTCAGATATCAGTTATTCAGTTTTTAGAACTCATTATCCAGTACTAAATATGATCTCAGTTATAGTATACGTAGTTATATGCTTAGCATTACATAATCATCATGTTACAGCAATTTAAGATATATATGTACTCGCACTAAGTTATATTCATGATTTCTCATCTAGTTACTGTTCATTATTATGAACCCCTGCATTCAGCCTTATCTCACCTAGCATACCAGTATATTTAAACTACTGATGCATACCTTTTTTTGTGCTATGATGTCTTATATCATAGGTTCAGATGCACGGGCTCTTGACCGTACCTAGCAGCCCAGATTATCAATAGCAGATTTAGTAGTGAGTCCTCATAGTTTAAGGATAGAGTATTATTTTATTGATCGGTACTTCAGCAGTCAAAGTTAGTTGGGGGCATATCTCATCAACTCCATATTCAGACAGTTTAGTTAGAGGCTTTTCAGACTAAATTATTTCAGACAATTGTTTAGTTTTCAGTATCTATTTATAAGTATTCAGTGTTTGATTTTAGTTATGAACCTTATGGTAGTTTCAGCCAAATTTCTACATTATTACGGAGTTATTATTATTCAGTGATTCCAGCAAGCACAAGTCATAGGTTAGTTTGTGGTCCTTCAGGATTATGAGCACCGTGTGATATCTAGGGTGCATACTCGGGGCGTTACAAACTTGATCAAAGCCTATGGTTCAATAAAGTCCTAGAAAGTCTGAAAGCCGCGTCAAGTAGAGTCTTGTGCATGGGTGTATAGCGCACCACACTTATGAACAAGAGGCTATGAGGCGTTTAGGAAAAGTTTCCCTTCTTTCAGTATTCATATCGTATGAGTGAGCATGAGCTCAAGTTAAACTTATAATCTAATTCTTTTCCCTTTCATTTATAGAATATACCTCCCAAAAAAAAACAATGAAAGGAGAATAGAAAACCAGCCAGCACCTTCGCCCGTTTAGGTAGATACCTTGGACGAGCATGTCTCCCATGCATAATTTAGTGCAGCTTTCACCACTCTAGTTCATTCTGTGGCATCCCATAATAAATGACCAACTATCATTCCAGCCAACCCAGTGGCAAATGCTATTGTAGGTAGAATTCGAGACTTTACCCAAATGAACCCTCTAGCCTTTACCTAATCTAAGTCAGATGAGGACCCATAGGAATTCCTTGATCGGGTATAGAAGGTCACAGATATTATGGGGGTGACTGCGAGTGAAAGTATTGAGTTAGTTGCTTATCAGTTGCAGGATATGGCTCACTCATGGTTCAATCAAGGGAAGGCAGACAGGGCCCGTAGAATGAGAGGAGATTGCCACTATTTTTTTAGATAAGTTCTTTTTGCCAGAGTTAAGAGAAGTGAACGTTTTAGAGTTCATTAATCTGAATTAGGTAAAGATGATAGTGAAAGAGTATTCTCTTAAGTTTACTCAGTTAGCTAGATATTCCCCTCATATGGTAGTAGATAGCAGATCAGAGATGAGTAAGTTTATGTCTGGGGTGTCTAACAGTATGGTCAAGGAGTGTATAACCGCAATTATGATTAAGGAAATGGACATATCCAGGCTCATGGTCCATGCTCAATAGATAAAGAAGGCTAAGAATAAGGAGAAGGAGTGGGAAAATAATAGAGCTAGAATAGGTAGCTTCAACTTTATTCAGCTTAAGTCAGAGGGTGGAAATTATTCTTAGTTCCGCCTGAAATCTTCAGTTCCAGCTCCATCCTCATCCAGTGCGCTAGTGCCAAAATTTACAGATGGTAATAAAGATAGGGAACCAGGCCCTAAACTTCAGGGTAGTGTTAGCAGTGCCTGAAGAAATTCCCTTTGCCAGAAGTGTGGCAGAAACCACCAGGGTGTATGCAGGGCTGGCAGTAATGTATGTTTTGAATATAGAAAGCCATATCACAGGGTCAGAGAGTGTCCTTAGGTGGGTTCGCAAGTCAGCATAATCGTCTTTTAGCGTAGTCCGGTCGCCCGAACCAGCAGGGTGCACTTCCAGTGCCACCAGTTGGCAATGCCCAAACAAGCTTTATGCATTTTAGTCCCGACAAGATCAGGAAAGTTTTCCTAATGTGGTCACTAGTACATTACAAGTTTATCATTTGCATGTTTATGCCTTACTAGATCCAGGAGCTTTTTTGTCTTTTATAACTTTTTATATAGCTGTTAACTTTGAAGTCAGTCCTAAAATCGTAGTAGAGCCCTTATCAGTCTATATCTCAGTGGGTAAATCTATCATAGCCCAACGGGTAAACAGGAACTATCCAATTATGGTATCTCAGAAAGTCATATCAGCAAACTTAATAAAATTAGAGATGACAAATTTTAATATCATTCCCGGCATGGACTGGATTTATTAATGCTATGCTTCAATTGCCTGTAGAAATAGAGCTGTCCATTTTTATTTTCTGAATGAAACTGTCCTTGAGTGGAGGGGTAGTACTTTGGCACTTAAAGGTCAACTTGTTTCCTACCTAAGGGTGAGAAAAATAATAACTAAGGGGTGTGTCTATCATTTGGTTTGAGTTAAAGACTCTAGTTCAAAGACCCCTAATCTTGAGTCAGTTCCAGTATTATGTGAATTCCCAAATGTATTTCTTGAAGATCTTCTTGGAGTCCTTCTCGACCAGGAAATTGACTTCGGAATAGACCTTTTTCCTAATATTCAGCCTATCTCTATCCCGACATACAAAATGGCCCCAGAAAAACTCAAAGAGTTAAAGAAAAAGTTGAAGGATCTCCTAGATAAGATATTCATTAGACCCAGCGTATCCCCTTGGGGTGTACCATTTCTATTCATGCATAAGAAAGATAGTTCTCTTAGAATGTGTATAGACTACCATCAGCTAAATAAATTCACGGTCAAGAATAAGTATCCATTTCCCAGAATCGATGACTTATTTGACCAACATTAGGATGCCAACTACTTTTCTAAGATAGACCTCAGATCAGGCTATAACCAGCACAGAATCAGAGAATGTGACATTCAAAAAATATCTTTTAAAGCTCTGTATGGTCACTTTAAATTCCTAGTCATGTCATTTGGTCTTACCAATGCTCCAGCAGCCTTCATGAACTTGATGAACTGCGTGTTCAAGTACTTAGACATGTTCTTCATAGTCTTCATTGATAACATTCTTATCTACTCCTACAGTAAACATGATCATGCAGACCATCTCAGAATAGTATTACAAACTCTTAGAGCCCATCAGTTGTTCACCAAATTTAGTAAGCGCAAATTTTGGCTAAGGTCAGTAGCTTTTATTGGTCATATAGCTTCCGATGATAGCATTAAAGTTGATCTTCAAAAGACCGAAGTAGTAAGAAACTGGCCCAGACCTATCTCTCCGTCAAATATCAGGAGTTTCTTAGGTTTGGCTGACTATTATCGATGGTTTATTGAAGGATTTTCTTCTATTGCATCCCCTATGTCCAGATTGACTCAAAAAAAAGTCATGTTTCAGAGGTTAGATTCTTGTGAGAAGAGTTTTCAGGAGTTAAGGACTCAACTCACTACAGCCCCAGTTTTGACCTTACTAGATGGTTCAGATGGATTTGTTGTGTATTGTGATGCTTCCAAAGTTGGTTTGGGGTGTGTTTTGATGTAGAGAGGTAAGGTCATAGTCTATGCCTCTAGACATCTCAAGCCCCATAAAAAGAACTACCTTACTCATGATCTTGAGTTGGCAGTTATCTTGTTTGCCTTAAATATTTGGAGGTATTTTTTGTATGGGGTATATATGGATGTGTTTACAGACCATAAAAGCCTTCAGTACATGTTTTCTCAGAAAGACTTGAACCTGCATCAGAGGAGGTCATTAGAGTTATTGAAAGACTATGACATAAGTGTTCTATATCATTCGGGAAAGACTAATATAGTGGCTGATGCTCTCAGTAGTATGTCTATGGGTAGTGTTGCTCATGCAGAGGATGGTAAAAAGAAGTTATTTTAGGAAGTTTATTAGCGTGCCCAACTGGTGTCTGATTAGTCGATTCAGCAGAGGGTAGCATAAGGGTATAGAATAGTTTGGAATCATCTCTTATTTCCAAAGTGAAAAAATACAGGGCAAGGATCCCAGTTTAATTAAGCTGAAAGAGTCAGTCAGAGATCAAATGGTAGAGGTTTTCTCCCAAGGGAGAGATAGTGTATTGCGTTTCTAGGAAAGACTATGTGTCTCATATGTGGATCGTATGAGACAAAGAATTCTTGCAGAGGTAAATGGAGCACGTTACTCAATTCACCCAGGGGCCACTAAGATGTACCATGATTTGTAGGAGGTCTATTGGTGGAGTGGGATGAAGAGAGACATTGTAGAGTTTGTGGCTAAGTGCTCTATATGTCAACAGGTCAAGATTGAGCATCAGAAGCCTAGTGGGACTATACAAGAGTTCAGTATTCCCACATGAAATTGGGAAAAAGTGAACATGAATTTTATGATGGGTTTGCGCCATACTTGCCGCCAACGTGATTCGATTTGGGTTATTGTAGATAGGATGACCAAATCAGCTCATTTCTTACCAGTTCATACCTCTTATTCAGCTGAGGATTATGCCAAGCTCTATGTTAGCGAGTTGTTTAGGTTGCACGGAGTTCCATTGTCTATCATTTCAGATATAGGTATTCAGTTCACCTCTCATTTTTAGAAAGCCTTCCAAAAGAGTCTTGGTACCCAAGTTTACCTCAGTATATCCTTTCACCCTTGGACAGATGGTAAAGAATAAAGGACCATCCATACTCTATAAGATATGTTAAGAGCGTGCGCCATTGAATTTAAGGGTAGTTGGGATGACCACTTTCCTTTGATTGAGTTCGCATATAATAATAGTTATCATTCCAGCATTTAGATGGCTCCGTTTGAGGTGCCCTATGGGAGGAGATGTAGATCCCACATTGGTTGGTTTGAAATGGGTGAGGCCGCAGTGGTAGGACCTGACTTAGTATTTGATTCCTTAGAAAAAGTTCAGTTGATGAAAGGCTCAAGAGAGCTCAGAGCCGACAAAAATCGTATGCCGATGTGCGAAGAAAGGATCTCGAGTTTGAGATTGGTGACTTTGTGTATTTGAAAATCTCTCCTATGAAGGGAGTGAAAAGGTTTGGTAAGAAGGGCAAACTCAGTCCCGATATGTCGGTCCTTATCGAATTCTCAGCCATTTCGAAAAGGTAGCTTACGAGCTTGAGTTGCCTTCAAACTTAACTTCAGTGCACCCAGTGTTACATGTCTCCTTACTAAACAAGTGCATAGGTGAACCAGAAGTTGTAGTCCTGATAGAGGGCATTGATGTCCATAATAGCCTCTCTTATGAGGAAATCCCAGTCGAAATTCTCAATTTTAAGGTTCGCAGACTAAGAAACTGTTAGACCCCACAAAATTCTTAGATTAACTCAGTTATTTTAAGCTTGCTAAGGGGTCCCAGACTAAGAAAATTCTAGGTAAGTATTCAGACTTAGAGTTATTTTAGCCTTAGAAAGTTGGAAATCTTATTTTGTGACCTTTACATCAATTAAGTGTTGATATTTGAGTTAATTCATGATCAGGATATCAATAGGTGTTCCCGAGTAAGTTTTGGATGTTTTGGACTTTGTTTAAAGCACCTTTGGAATCCTAAACCAGTGAATCAATACGATCTTGATGCGTCGCATCGACTATCGCATTGATAAATATTTTCTCCATCTTCCAATTTCCAATTCCAGTGAACCGACATAGACTTGATGCGGCCATTGGCTATCACGTCAATGCCAATGACACGATGCATCAGCCTGCACGCCGATGGTTCAGTTTACAGTTATTTAAAAGCCGCGTTCTCAGGGTTAATTAAGTCTTTTTCCCATGACCTTCAGCCCCCATAACACAAAATTTAGCCCTCTTTTAGCAAGTTATATTCATTCTTTCACAAATTGCTTAAGAACAAAAACCCTAGGTGAATTAAATTCAAATTCAAGGCTCAAGATTCCACCATTAATTCTCCAGAATTCACCAAATGGGGTATGTGAAGTGTTCATCCAAGAGTTCCTTCCACCCTTAGAGTCCAAGAAACTCTTTTAAAGTTCATGTAGAGTGATTTCATGATTTCCATGATTTGAATTAAAGTGTATTCATGATTTATTGTAAGATTCATGTCGAGTTAATTGATATGTGTGCTTTTTCATGTGAGTCCATGTTGAAACTCATGGATTGTGTAATTGGAATTGAATCATGATGCCTACATGTTGTGTTAGTATTATGTGCATATATTATGCCCACAAGTGTTTAATGAATTGTCCATGTAGCTGAATAGTGAAACTATATCATGTTAGTATGTATGCAAGTTCATGTTATGCAAGTGTTTGCTTGAATTCCCAAATGAATGAATGATGACTAAGCAGTTAGTTACCATGTCTCAAGATTATGTCATGTCATTTAAGTTTATGCTATCAAGTCCTGGGGTATTTAATACCCGATAATTTAGCTGTTTGTAAAGATCCATGGTCAGTCATAGAGTAGAATCAATTATGTCTTGATCAGTAGAATTCAGTCAGCTACAGAACGTAGGAAAACTCAAAGAACTCAGAATTAGTCCAGCTCTGTTCAGTAAAATTAGTTCAATTCAGTTATACAGTATGATAAGTAATAGTTCAGTCTAGCCTAGTACTATTTAGAATTTAGTCTAGTGTCTATTCAGTTTGGAGTAGGATTCAGCACCGAGTGGACCCAAGGATTGGGACTCACCTGCCAGTAGAGGGTGAAATCCTTAGAAGTAGTCCTTGCATTCCAGAACTACATAGCTAGAGTAGGTTGAGACATCATCCTGCCAGTTGAGGGTTGATGAGGTGATCTACCTGCCAGTTGAGGGTACCACTATTCTCATTTAGAGTACCTGCCATATGAGGGTGACTTAGTACTTGTCCTTACCCGTGGCACGGTATTGATACCCTTCCAACTGGGGTTACAGGTTGGACCCCAAATCAGTTAGAAAAGGGGCATATCGGTGAGATAATTACTTCCCACAGTCTCAGTTTTTGATTCAGTCTCAATATGGAAATCAGTTTAGTTCTGCAGATTCAGGACTATCAAACCCAGTCACTCAACTCAGTACGGGACTCAGTATAGTTCCACAGAATCAAGACTGTCAGATACAGTCATTCACTTACCAGTAATCCAGTATTCAGTGTTATTACGATCTAAGTACAGTTTACATATTCATGTATGTACTCTCATTCAGTCCAACTCATGATATTCAGTTAGTATTGTTCATGTATATGATCCCATGTATTTCGGCCTACCTCACTGAGCGTACCAGTACATTCAAAGTACTGACACATGCTTTTCTTTTGCGCTATGATATTTTATATCATAGGTTTGGATGCATGGGCTCTCGAGCACACTTAGCAGTTCAGATTCTCAGCATGTAGAGTTAGTGGTGAGTCCTCATAGTTCAAGGACGTGATCATCTATTTCAGCATCTTAGTTTATTTTCAATAGTCGAAGTTAGTTGGGGAATTGTCCCATCAACTCCATAGTTCAGACAGTTTAGAGGCTTTTCAAACTAGAGTATTTTTAGACAGTTGTTTAGTTTTTGGTAATTATGTTCAGTTTTTGGTATTGTGATGCCATATTCAGTATTAATTTATAGTATTTAACCTTATGGCCAATTTTTTGCCTAATTTCTATATATTTTTGTATTATTGTTATTCAACTATTACAGCAGGTATCAGTCATGGGTTAGGTTGTGGTCCTTTAGGATTATAAGCACCCTGTAGCGTCTAGGGTACAGACTCGGGGCGTTACAAACTTGGTATCAGACCCTAAGGTTCAATAGGGTCCTAGGAAGTCTAAAAGCCATATCTAGTAGAGTCTTGTCCATGGGAACACTTATGGACAGGAGGCTATGAGATGTCTTAGGAAAAGTCTCCCTTCTTTCAGTATTTATTTCGTACAAGTGAGCATGATCTCCAGTTAAACTCTCAGTCTAATCTTTTCTCTTCCATTTACAAAAATATGCCTCCAAGGAGGACTACAGGAAGAGGATCAGGAGACCAGCCAGAACCCTAGCCCATCCAGCCAGATCCACTGGACAAACACGTCTCCTACGTTGAGTTCAGAGCAGCATTCACCACCCTAACTCATTCTGTGGTAGCCCAGAATGAATGCTCAGCTGCCGCTCCGACCAACCCAATAGCCAATACTACTACTATCAGGATTTGGGACTTCACCCGAATGAACCCTCTATTATTTATCAGGTCGAACTCATATGAGGACCCTCAGGAATTTCTTGATCAGGTGCAGAAGGTTACTAATATTTTGGGGGTGATTGTGGTTGAGAGTGCGATGTTGGCCGCATATTAGTTGCAGGATGTGGCTCACTCATGGTTTAAATAGTGGAAAGCAGAGAGGGCCATAGATACAGGGCCCATAGAGTAGGAGGAGTTTGCCACTGCTTTTCTGGATAGGTTCTACCTACTGCAGTTGAGGAAAGTGAAGGTTCTAGAATTTATCAATCTGAAGCAGGGAAATATGACAGTGAAAGAGTATTCTCTTAAGTTTACTTAATTAGCTAGATATGATCCTCATGTGGTGGCAGACAGTAGATCCTAAATTAGTAAGTTTATGTCAGGGGTGTCTAGCAGCATGGTCAAGGAGTGTAGGACCGCAATGCTTATTAAAGAGATGGACATATCCAGGCTCATGGTCTATGCTCAGCAAATAAAGAAGGTTAAGAATAAAGAGAAGGAGAGAGAGAGAGAAAGAGAGAGAGAACAAGTAGTTTCAACTTCGCTCAGCCTAAGTCAGAGGGTGGGAATCATTCTCAGTTTTGCTCGAAATCTTCAGTCCTAGCTCTATCCTTTGCCAGTGCTCCTGTGCCAAAATTTAGAGACGGCAATAGGTATAGGGCACCAGTACCTAAACCCTAGGGCAGTATTAGTAGTGATCGAACTAATATCCTTTATTAGAAGTATGGTAGAAACCACCAGAATATCTGCAGAGCGGGTAGCGATGTGTGTTTTAGATATGGCAAGCCAGGCCATAGAGTCAGAGATTGTCCCGATTCAGGTTCTAAGGGTCAGAATAATCATCCCCCAGCTTTATACAATCGCCTGAATTAGCAGGGTTCTAGTGCCACCAATGGGCAGCGCCCAAACCGAATCTATGCTCTTCAGTCCCAACATGATTGGGAGAGTTCTTCTAATGTGGTCATTGGTACGTTACAGATTTTCCATTTGCATGTTTATGCTTTGTTAGATCCAGGAGCTTCTTTATCCTTTGTTACTCCATATATAGCAGTTGATTTTAGAGTCAGTCCCGAAATTCTAGTAGAGCCTTTCTTAGTCTCTACCCCAGTGGGTAAATCCATCATAGCTAGGTGGGTATACAAGAACTGCCTGGTTATGATATCTCAGAAAATCACTTTAGCAGATTTAGTCAAATTAGAGATGACTGATTTTGATATTATTCTCGGCATAGATTAGCTTCATTCCTTCTATGTCTCAGTCAACTGCAGAAATAGAATTATCCAGTTTTAATTTCTGAATGAACCCATCCTAGAGTAGAGGGGTAGTACTTCAGCACTTAGGGGTTAACTTATTTTTTACCTTCGGACTAGAAAACTTATATCAAATGGATGTGTCTACCATCTCGTTCGAGTCCAGGACTCTAGTTTAGAAACCCCTACTCTTGAGTTAGTGTCAGTAGCATGTGAATTCCCAGATGTGTTTCTCGACGATCTTCTCGAAGTTTCTCCCAAAAGAGAAATTGATTTCAGAATTGATCTTCTTCCAGATATGCAGCCCATATCTATTCCGCCATACAGAATGGCTCTAGCAGAACTCAAAGAATTAAAAGAGCAGTTAAAGGATATCCTATATAAGGGATTCATCAGACCTAGTGTGTCAGTTTTATTCATGCGTAAGAAAGACAGTTCCCTCAGAATGTGTATTGACTATCGCTAGTTAAATAAAGTCATGGTCAAGAACAAATATCCACTACCCAAAATCGATGACTTGTTTGACCAACTTCAGGGTGCCAGTTACTTCTCTATAATAGACCTCAGATCAGGATATCATCATCACAGAGTCAAGGAGTATGACATCTCAAAAATAGCTTTCAGAACTCGGTATAGTCACTTTGAATTCTTAGTTATGTCCTTTAGTCTTACCAATGCCCCAGTAGCTTTTATGGACTTGATAAACCGTGTGTTCAAGCAGTACTTGAACATGTTTGTCATAGTCTTCATAGATGATATTCTCATCTACTCCGACAGTGAACATAATCATGCAGACCATCTCAAAATAGTATTACAAACTCTCAGAAATCATCAGTTATTCTACAAATTCAGTAAATACAAATTTTGGCTTAGGTCAGTAGCTTTCCTCGACCATATAATTTTCGGTGATGGAATTAGAGTTGATCCCCAAAAGATCAAAGCAGTGATAAATTGTCCCATGACCATCTCTCCATCAGATATTAGGAGTTTTTTAGGTTTGGCCAGCTATTACCAATGGTTCATTAAGGAATTTTCATCTATTGCATGCCCTATGTCCTTATTGACTTAGAAGAAAGTCAAATTCCAGTGGTCAGATTCTTGTGAGAAGAGTTTTTAAGAGTTAAAGACTCGACTCACAATAGCTCTAGTTTTGACCTTACCAGATAGTTCAGAAAACTTTGTGGTGTATTGTGATGCCTCCAAGTTAGTTTGAGGTGTGTTTCGATGCAGAGAGGTAAGGTCATAGCCTATTCTTCTAGGTAGCTTAAACCTCATGAGAACAACTAACCTACTCATAATCCTAAGCTAGCAGCAGTAGTATTTGCCTTAAAGATTTGGATGCACTATTTGTATGGTGTGCATGTTGATGTATTCACAGACCATAAGAGCCTGCAGTATGTATTCTATCAGAAAGACCTTAACCTCCATCAGAGAAGGTGGTTGGAGCTATTTAAAGACTATGGCATGAGTGTCTTGTATCATCCGAGCAAGGCCAATGTAGTGGTCGATGCTCTCAGTAGAATGTCTATGGGTAGTATTGCTCATGTCGAGGACAGTAAGAAGAAGTTATATCAGGAAGTTCATCAACTAGCCTGACTAGGTGTCTACTTATTCGATTTAGTAGAAGGTAATATATGGGTGCAGAGTAGTTCAGAATCATCCCTAGTTTCCAACGTGAAGGAAAAGCAGGCTAGAGATCCCAGTCTAGTCAAATTAAAAGAATCAGTCAGAGATCAGAAGGTAGAGGTTTTCTCCCAAGGGGGAGATAATGATTTGCGTTGTCAGGGTCGACTATGTGTACCAGGAGTAGATGACTTGAGGCAGTGAATTCTTGTAGAAGCACATTATGCACGCTACTCTATTTATCTAGGGGCCACTAAGATGTACCATGATTTGCGGGAGATCTATTGGTAGAGTGGAATGAAAAGAGATATTGTAGAGTTTATGGCTAAGTGCTCGACAAGTTAGCAAGTTAAGATTGAGCATCAAAAGTCTAGTAGGTCCATACAGGAGTTCATCATTCCCACCTGGAAATGGGAAGAAATGAACATGGATTTTGTGATGGGTTTACCTCGTACTCATCATCAGCATAATTCAGTTTGGGTCATTAGACAGGATGACCAAATCAGCTCATTTCCTACCAGTCCATACCTCTTACTTAGCCGAGGATTACACCAAACTCTATATCAGGGAGTTGGTCAGATTGCATGGCGTCTCATTGCCCATCATCTCAGATAGAGGTACCCAGTTCACCTCTTATTTTTAGAAAGCATTCTAAAAGGGTCTTGGTACCTGAGTTCACCTTAGTACAGCTTTTCACCCTCAAATAAATGGTCAAGCAGAAAGGACCATTCAGACTTTAGAGGATATACTACGACCATGTGCGATAGATTTCAAAGGTAGTTGGGATGACCACTTACCTTTGATTGAGTTCGCATACGACAACAGCTATCATTTCAGTATTTAGATGGCTCCGTTTGAGGCACTTTATAGAAGAAGGTTTAGATCAATTATTAGTTGGTTTAAAGTGGGTGAGGCCACAGTGGTAGGGCCTGACTTGGTATTTGATACCTTAGAGAAAGTTTAGTTAATCAGGGAAAGACTTAAGATAGCTTAGAGCGGAAAGAAATCATATGTAGATGTGCGTAAAAAGGATCTTGATTTCGAGATTGGTGACTATACGTACTTGAAAATAACTCCTATGAAAGGAGTGAAGCATTTTGGAAAGAAGGGGAAACTCAGTCCTCGATATATCAGTCCTTACTGAATTCTTAGCCATTTTGGAAAGGTACCTTATAAGCTTGATTTGGCTTCAGATCTATCCTCAATCCATCCAATTTTTCATGTCTCCTTGCTAAAGAAATGCATAGGTGACCCATTAGTTGTAGTCCCCATAGAGGACATAAATGTTTAGAACAGCCTCTCTTACAAAGAGATTCTAGTCAAAATCCGTGATTAGTAGATCCGTAGACTGAGGATGTAAAAAGTCCCTCTAGTCAAAGTTCTTTGGCAGAATCAGTCCATTGAGGGAGCTACTTGGGAAGCAGAAGCAGATATACAAATCAAGTAGCCTTACCTCTTCTCCGTAAACTCAAATTCAACTCAAGGTAATAGTCTTCCTTAAGCTTATTAAGTTTCATGCCCAGATTTTCTATTACGACCTTGGTATTAGTTACCAGCATATTCATTTATATGTTTAGGAGTCAGTTCAGTCATGTACTCATGCATCATATATGTATGTTCAGTATGAAATTCAACATTTCAATAATGACAATCAGATAATCATGTTTCAGGTATTTATGTTCAGTAAGTAAGTTCAGTCTATCAGTATTCTCAGCTTAGTCAGTCTCATTCGAGAACGAATGTTCCTAAGGGGGAGATAATGTAAGACCCCACAAAATTCTTAGCTTAAGTATTCAGACTTAGTGTTATTTAAGCCTTTGAAAGTTAGAAATCATATTTTGCGACCTTCACATCCATTAAATATTGATATTTGAGTTAATTCATGATCAGGAATGTCAATAGGTGTTCCCGGGCAAGTTTTGGATTTTTCGAACTTCACTTAAAGAACCTTTGGAATCCTAAACCAGTGAATCAACATGATCTTGATGTATCGCATCTACTATTGCATTGATAAATGTTTTCACCAGCTCCCAGCATCCAATTCTAGTGAGCCAACGCGGTGCGTTGGCTATCACATCGATGCCATGATGCGTTGCGTTGGCCTGGGCGTCGATGGTTCAGTTTATAGTCATTTAAAATCCACATTCTCAGGGTTAATTAAGTCTTTTTCTCACGCCCTTCATCCCCCATAACATAAAATTTAGCCATCTTTTAGCAAGTTATATTCATTCTTTTACAAATTTCTCAAGAACAAAAACCCTAAGTGAATTAAATTCAAATTCAATGCTCAAGATTCCACCATTAATTTTCCAGAACTCACCAGCTGAGGTATGTGAAGTGTTCATCCAAGGGTTCCTTCCACCCTTGGAGTCCAAGAAACTCTTTTAAAGTTCATGTAGAGTGATTTCATGATTTCCATGATTTGAATTAAAGTGTATTCATGATTTATTGCAAGATTCATGTAGAGTTAATTGATATGTGTGATTTGTCATGTGAATCCATGTTGAAACTCTTGGAATTGTGTAATTAGAATTGAATCATGATGCCTACATGTTGTGTTAGTATTATGTGCATATATTGTGCCCCACAAGTGTTTGATGAATTGTCCATGTGAGTTGAATAGTTAAATTATATCATGTTATCATGTATGCAAGTTCATGTTATGCAAGTGTTTTCTTGAATGCCTAAATGAATGAATGATAACTAAGTAGTTAGTTACCATGTCTCAAGTTTATGCCATGACTTTTAAGTTTATGTTATCGAGTCCTGGGGGTATTTAATACCCGATAATTTAGTTGCTTGTCTAGAGCCATGGTCAGTCACAGAGTAGAATCAGTCATGTCTTGATTAGTAGAATTCAGTCAGTTATAGAATGTAGGAAAACTCAGTGAACTTAGAATCAATCCAGCTCAGTTTAATAAATTCAATTCAGTTCAGTTATATAGTACGATTAGTAATAGTTTGGTCTAGCCTAGTAAAGTTTAGAATTCAATCCAGTCTCTATTCAGTTGGGAGTAGGATTCAGCACCGAGTGTACCCAAGGATGGGAACTCACCTGCCAGTAGAGGGTGAAAAACTTAGAAGCAGTCCTTGCATTCCAGAACTACGTAGCCAGCGTAGGTTGAGATATCAACCTGCCAGTTGAGGATTGATGAGGTGATCTACCTTCTAATTGAGGGTACCACTATTCTCATTCAGAGTACCTACCAGATTAGGGTCACTCAGAACTTGTCCTTACCCATGGCATGGTATTGACACCCTTCCAACTGGGGTTACAGGTTGGACACCAAATCAGTTAGAGAAGGGGTATATCGGTTAGATAATTACTTCCCACATTCTCAGTTTCAGATTCAGTCTCAGTATAGAACTCAGTTTAGTTCCACAGATTTAGGACTGTCAGACCCAGTCACTAAACTCAGTACGGGACTCTATATAGTTCCATAAAATCAAGACTGTCAGATACAGTTATTTAGTTACCAGTAATGTAGTATTCAATGTTATTACGATCTCAATACAGTTTATATATTCATGCATGTACTCTCATTCAGTCCTACTCATGATATTGAGTTAGTATTATTCATGCATATGAACCCATGCATTTTAGCCTGCCTCACTAAGCATAACAGTACATTCAAAGTAATGACGCATTCTTTTCTTTTGCGCTATGATGTCTTATATTATAGGTTCAAATGCACGGGCTCTCGAGCACCCTTAGTAGTTCAGATTCTCAACATACAGAGTTAGTTAGAGGATATGATCATTTATTTCAGCATTTTAGTTCATTTTTAGTAGTCGGAGTTAGTTGGGGACTTGTCCCATCAACTCCACAGTTCATACAGTTTAGAGGCTTTTCAGACTAGAGTATTTTCATATAGTTGTTCAGTTTTCAGTATTTATGTTCAGTTCTGGTATTGTGATACCATATTTAGTATTAATTTACAGTATTGAACCTTATGGCCAATTTTTCACCTAATTTTTGCATATTTCCATATTATTGTTGTTCAGTTATTACAGTAGGTATCATTTATAGGTTAGCTTGTGGTCTTTCAGGATTATGAGCATCGTGTAGCATCCGGGGTACAGACTCGAAGCGTTACAGGAACAAAGAGATTCCTCTAGTCAAAGTTCTTTGGTGAAATCAGTGTATTGAGGGAGCTACTTGGGAAGCAGAAGCAGAGATGTGGACCAAGTGTCCTCACCTCTTCTACATAAACTCAGACTCAGCTTAAGGTAATAGTTTTACTTTAATTTACTCAGTTCCATGCTCAGACTACCTTTACAACTCAGTATCAATTCAGTTGTATAGCATTCTCATATCATGCATACCTTCATGAAATAGCTTTTTCATGTGTCATATCTTCAGAATTCAGTCATGATTTAGTTATGCATGTCAGTATGATAGTTCAGTATATCAATAAATTCAGTCATGAAATTATGCTTCAGTTGTGTATAATCAGTACGTAAATTCAGTCTATTAGTATTCCCAGCTTAGTCAGTCATATTTGAGGATGAATATTCCCAAGAAGGAGATATTGTAAGACCCCACAAAGTTCTAAGCTTAACTCAGTCCTTTAGAATGGGGAAAGAGGTCCCAGACTTAGAAATTTCAGCTAAGTATTGATACTTAGAATTTATTTTAGCCTTCATAAGTTGGCAATCTTATTTCACGACCCTTAAGACCTTAAAATATCGATCCTTGGATTAAATCATGATCAGTTGTCTCAATAGGTTACTTAGGGTGAGTTTTAGATTTTTCATACCTCATTTAAATCATATTCAAGTGACAAAAATAGTGGGTCAACGCGATCTCGACGCATTGCGTTGCCTATCATCTTGATAGATATTTTTTCCTAACTTTCAATGCAATTACAGTAAACCAACGCGAATTCGATGCGGCACGTTGGTCATTGCATTGATGCCATCGACGCGGCACATCGCTCACCGCATCACTGGGCACATTTTCAGTCATTAAAACTCCGCATCTAGAGGGGTATTTGGTTTATTTTCCCACCCTTAATCAGCCCCAAAAATAAGATATTAACCTACTCTAAAGGCAAAATCTCTCATTCTCTCTCAAATTTACTCAAGAAAAAACCCTAGGGCATTCAAATTTCACGACCAATCTTCAAGAACACACCATCAAGCCCTTTCTACCCTTAGAGTTCAAGAACCTCTTTTAAAATTTTGAGATAATTGCTTTCATGAATTCTATGTTGAGTTAAATTGTATTCATGATTATGATTTTATTTGGGTTTTAATCTATGATTAGTTCCAAAACTCATGTGAATTAAATAGTATGTGTGTAGTTTTATGTAGTTTCATATTGGAAACCCTTGAATTTGCGAGTTTGGAATTGTGATCATGATACTTGCATGTTGACTAGTATTATGTGCATAAAATATGCCCCAAGTGTTTGATATAATGTTGATGAGAGTTGAATAGTGAATAATGACATAATAGTATGTGTACAAGTTCATGTCATGCAAGTGTTTGCTAAAATACCTCAATGAATGAATTATGACAAAGTGACTAGTTATCTTGTTTTCAATATTGTGCTATGTTTTTACTATCTATTCTATCGAGTCCTGGGGGTATCTAATACCCGACAATCAAGATGCTACCTAGATTTATAGTAGTTTTAGGATAGTCTCGTGATGTCACGATAGTATACTCAGTCAGTAATAGAACTCGGGATATTCAGTTAGTTAACAGAACTTAGTGAACTTAGTCCAGTTCAGTTAGACAGCATGATCAGTAACAGTTCAGTCAAGCCTAGTACAGTATAGAAATCAGCACAGTGTCTATTTAGTTATGGGTAGGAATCAGCACTGAGCGAACCCAGGGATGGGGGTATTCCTGTCAGTAAAAAGGGTTTGACTCTTAGTAGCAGTCCCAGAATTATAGAAATACATAGCCAGCGTAGGTTGAGATATTTTACTGCTAGTCTAGGTTTGATACAAGTTGTACGAGTTTTCCTGCCAACGAGGGTTAAATGAAAGGGCTTTCTACCAGAGAGAGTTAACACATAGCCATTATTAGTAACCCTTGGCAAGGTGCTAACACGCTTCCAACTGGGGTCACAGGTCGGACCCCAACTTAGTTTAAAATTAGGGTATGTCAGTTAGATGAATACTCTCATAGTTTCAGTTTCAGACTCAGTATTAAACCTCAGTTCAGTATCATAATTAGGATTATTAGATACAGTTACCAAACTCAGTTTAGAACTCAGTTCAGTTCAACAAAATCAGGACTGTCAGAAATAGTCACTCAGTTAACAGTAATACAGTATCAATAAACTCAGATATTGGTCATTTAGTTTTAAGAACTCATTATCCAGTATTAAATGTGATCTCATTTACAGTATACGTAGTTATGTGCATAGCATTGCATAATTAGCATTTTACAGCAGTTTCAGATATACATGTACTCGTAATCTGTTATATAAATAATTCTCAGTCAGTTACTATTCATGCATATGAACCCCTACGTTCTTCCTTACCTTACCAAGAATACTAGTATATTCACAATACTGACATATATCTTTCTTTTATGCTATGATGTCTTATATCATAGGTTCAGACAAACGGGCTCCTGACCTTACCTAGCATCCCAAATTATCAACAACAGATTTAGTGGTGAGTCCTCATAGTTCAAGGACAGGGTATTATTTTAGTTATTAGTACTTCAGTAATCAGAGTTAGTTGTGGGCATGTTTCATCAACTCTACATTTACACAATTCAGTTAGAGGCTCTTCAGACTAGATTATTTTAGATAGTTGTTCAGTTTTTAGTATCTATTTATTAGTATTTAGTGTTTGATTTCAGTTATGAACCTTACGGCAGATTCGGCCTAATTTTTCCATTATTACATAGTTATTATTATTTAGTGAATACAACAGGTACCAGTCATGGGCTAGCTTGTTGTCCTTTAGGATTATGAGCATCGTGTAATGTCTGGGGTGCAGATTCGGGGCATTACAGTGTCTTTGGTCCATCTGATATCTCAACATTGACCTTCCTTGGATGATCCTTAGCAGTACTTGCACAAATATTAAGCTTCATAATCATACTTGTATCACTGTTGGTTGTCCATGTGGGGGCTTATATTGTTGGTGGTAGTGATATGAGGTGATAATTGTTATGTGTTGCCCGTGTGGGACCTTATCTGATATTATTGGTATCTTTTATGCATTTGTTTCTTCCTTCATGATATAAATTTAAAGTTGGGAATTAATTCGATATTAATGGTATGTTACTTATATATTTATTCCTACGATGTGAAGTCTAAAATTTGAAACCTAAAATCTGAATCTATTATCGTTCTGAGAAGCATATTTTGATTAAAACTGTGAGCCTTTACATTTAGTTTTCTAAAAGTATTTCTTTCTTTATTTTACTTTGATTAGCAGGGTTTGAAACATATACTTTTAATCTGCAGGGAGGTTCTCTTAACCAACATAAACCATGTGAGCTAACATGGAGTCCAATGTCTCGTCCTCCTAAGGAAAAAACCTCATATTGGGGAGAGGTGTCATTATCTTGTTAGAAAGTATAACCTGAGCTAAGTGATCTCATCTGTAACTATCATCCACATAGAAGTGGGAATAATCTGATACTCTGTACCAATGTTGGCTACGTAGTTTTGTGGAAGTAGGATGTGCTAAACCCACACTTCCTGCTCGGTGCTAAATACTACTCCCTTTTTATTTGCTACGCTCATTTTATTGGAAATCCACTTTAAAACTACCATAAGGGTTTATCCAAAATCAATTATGCACTAATATGGTAAAATCTACAATAATTTGAAAAGTGGATTCCAAAACTAATCTATGGATCAAAAGATCAAAACTTTATTATAAATCTGATATAATCAGCTCATAAGATGTTTAAAGCATCAATTTTTCTTAAAATCTCAACATATAAACTTAAGGCTTAAAACCCATGTATCAAACTCATGTCAAATATCATAATAATCATGCTTGATAATGAAAACAATGATAATTCATCTCGAAATCTGGAAATTTCTGTAATAAGCATGAAAATATGAAAATTAAACATGCAATTCAACTTATAATTCACTTAAAATCTCATAATCTTGTAAATGGAACCATTGGGTATGAACCCTAATTTCAAATTCAATGAAAATAATATAAAATCATATAACTTTGAATTTTAAATAAGTTTTGGGCACAAGGATGAAAGAAGATCCTTGTTCATAAACCCCACATACCTTAATTTGATGATCTAGATGCTAGAACTTGAATCTTAAATCTCTATTGATGTTTTGGAGATGACTTCTTAGAGTTCTTGAATTGGAAATTCTAAATCTTGAAGAGTATTAGAGAATTAATGGAGAAATTTTGGATTTCTTGGAGAGGAAGTATGAGCCTTAGGGTTTTGTTTAATAGAGAATGATGAATAAAGCAAAAAGTGCTCTCAAATATGATTAATCTTTTATTTTGGGACGGATTGAGGGTTGGAGATTTACCAAAATACCCTCTTTAAACTTTGTAACAGAACTGGAAAACGTATATTTTCCCGATTGAGTGGCCACTGCGATGGCCACTATCACGGTGGCTCACTGAAAATTGACGAATGGAAACTGGGTGAACTCCGCAATGTGGAGACATCACAGTGCCTCTTTGGAATGCCATTTTTGCACATGGTGCGACGCGCCATTATCGCGCTGGACCTCTGGAAATTGACAAACGAGAAATTGACCCTCTCTGTGATGCGTCAATATCACGGAGGGCCACTGGAATGGGACAATTGGAAATTTACACTGATCTGCGATGCGCTAAGTGTCCAAACAACGGTGTTTTGCCATAGGAACTTAAAATAGCCATAACTTCTAACTCGATTATCGGATTTAGGCGAATATTATATCGCTGGAAAGCTAATTCAATTCTCTACGCAATGGAAAGTCCAAATCTAAGGAATTCCACACCAAATAAATAGTATTTTTTGAAAGCTATCCCTTAACACTCTAGGAAAAAATTTAAGCTAGGAAAAATCGTAGGGTATTACTATATCTCCCCCTTGGAAACATTCATCCTCGAATGTGGCTAGTTAAGCTGAAATTTCTGAGGAATCTAAGAATATAAGATAGCATGCACAACTGAAATAAACTACGAGTCTGAATCTAAGTCATTCTGAGCTTCTAGGTAATCTAGGAGTGCATGAACTTACATGAGGACTATTATATAGCTGAATGTAACATATGATTAGAAAAGAATTGAATTAAGGAAGAGTATTACCTTCGGCTACATCTGACTTTGTGGAGAAAAGGTAAGGGTACTTGGCTCGCATATCTGCTTCTGCTTCCCAAGTGGCGCCCTCAACAGACTGATTCCGCCAAAGAACTTTGACGAATGGAACTTTTTTGTTCCTTAGTCTACGGATCTTATGATCTAAAATCTCAACTGGAATCTCTTCATAAGAAAGATTGTTCTGAACATCTGAGCTTTCTAAGGGAAATACAACAGTGGAGTCACCGATACTCTTCTTAAGTATAGAGACGTGAAATACATGATGAATGGCTGACAAATCTGCGGGCAAACCAAGCTCATAAGCTAATTTCCCAACACGACTGATAATTCTGAAAGGGCCAACATATCGAGGACTAAGCCTCCCCTTCTTCCCAATCTCTTCACCTCTTTCATGGGTGAAATCTTCAGGTACACTAAATCACCAACCTCAAACTCGTGGTCCCTTCTTCTCACATCCGCGTAGGATTTCTAATGACTCTGGGTTGTTTTCAATCTTTTCCTAATCAACTTAACTTTCTCTATAGCTTCATACACTGCATCAGGCCCTAGCAAAGCGGCCTCACCAACCTCAAACCAACCTATGGGTGATCTACATCTCCTCCCATAAAGAGCTTCAAACGGAGCCATCTGAATGCTAGAATGATAACTGTTATTATAAGTAAACTTAATTAATAGCAAATGTTTATCCCAACTACCCTTGAAATCAAGAGCACATGCCCTCAACATATCCTCTAAAGTTTAGATGGTCCTCTCTGCTTGACCATCTATTTGAGGGTGGAAAGATGAACTACGATGGAATTGGGTACTAAGACCCTTCTGAAAAGCTCTCCAAAACTGGTAAGTAAACTGAGTACCCTATCTGAAATGATAGACAAAGGAACCCCATGCAATCTAACTATCTCTTGAATATATATCTTAGCATAATCCTCAGATGTATAGGACGTATGAACTAGCAAGAAATGCGTTGACCCCAAATCAAATCATAATAACGATATGAATGGGGTAAACCATTCATAAAATCCATGTTTACCTCTTTTCACTTCAAAGTGGGGATACCAAATTTTGCAACATACTACGAGGTCTTTGGTGCTCTACCTTAACCTGTTGATAACTTGTACAATTAGCTATAAACTTTGCTATATCTCTCTTTATACAACTACACCAATAGATTTTCTATAAGTCGTGATACATCTTGGTAGCACCTGGATTAATAGAATAACGTGCACCATGCAATTTTGCCATAATCCGTTGTCTCAAATCATCAACATAAGGCACACATAATCTACTTTGGTATCTCAACACACCATCTCCCCCTTGGGAGAAAACCTCTACCTTTTGGTATTTAACTGACTTCTTTAGTTTGACCAAACAAGGGTCCTTATCTTGTTTTTCTTTCATTTCGGAAACTAGGGAATATTCGGAACTACTCTGAACCCAAATATTTCCTTTGGCGGAATCAACTAATCTAACACCCAATCTGGTAAATCGATGCACTTCTCAAGCAAACTTTTTATTATCATTCTCCACATGATCAACACTATCCATAGACAACCTACTAAGAGTGTCTGCCACTACATTGGCCTTACCCGGATGATACAACACACTCATGTCATAATCCTTCAACAACTCCAACCACCTTCTCTGACGGTGGTTCAACTCCCTTTGAGTAAATATATACTGCAAACTTTTATGGTCCATGAACACATCAACATGTACACCATACAGATAATGTCTCCAAATTTTCAAAGCAAACACCACAATAGCTAATTCAAGATCATGGGTTGGGTGATTCTTTTCATTAGGCTTCAACTGTCTGAAGGCATAGACTATGACCTTACCTTTGTGTATCAACACACAACCCAAACCAACTTTAGAGGCATCACAATAAATAATAAAGCCATTTGTACCATCAGGTAATGCTAGAACTGGGGCTGAAATGAGTTGAGTCTTCAACTCCCGAAAACTCTTCTCGTAGGAATCTAGCCATAGGAACTTAATGTTTTTTTGGGTTAATCTAGATATAAGAGATGCGATATAAGAGAAACCTTCAACAAAATGATGATAAGAACTGGCTAGACCTAAAAAACTTCTAATATCTAATGGAGAGATAGGTCTAGGCCAATTTCTTACGACTTCTGTCTTTTAGGGATTAACTCTAATACCCTCACTGGAAACAATATGACCAAGAAAGGCTACTGATCTTAGCTAAAATTCATATTTGTTGAATTTGGCAAAGAATTGATGGTCTTTAAGAGTTTTCAAGAGAACTTTAAGATGATCTACATGGTCGTCCTCACTAGGAAAGTATACAAGGATATCATTTATGAATACTATGACAAACATGTCTAGATACTGTTTGAACACTTGATTCATGAGGTCCATGAAATTTGTTGGGGAATTAGTTATCCTAAAGGATATGACTAGAAACTCAAAATGACCATAACGGGTTCTAAAGGTTGTCTTTGGAATATCACATTACCTTACTTTAAGCCGATGATAGTCGGATCTAAGGTCTATCTTTGAGAAATAACTTGTACCTTGGAGTTGATCAATTAAGTCATCAATTCTCAAAAGGGGATAATTGTTCTTAACTGTAACCTTATTCAGCTGACGATAGTCAATGCATATTCCCAAAGAACTATCTTTCTTTCGTATGAATAAGATGGGAGCGCCACCCCATGAAGAAACACTAGGCCTTATGAAACCTTTATTTAGTAAATATTTAAGTTGCTCTTTCAACTCCTTAAGCTCTATGGGAGCCATACAATATGGAGGGATAAAAATAGGTTGAGTATCGGGAAGAAGGTCAATACCAAATTCTATTTCCCTATCGGGAGGTACCCCTGTCAAATCTTCGGGAAAGACATTAGGAAACTCGTTAACCACTCAGATGGACTGAAGTATTGGAGTCTCAGACTTTGTGTCTTTGACCCAAACTAGATGATAAATACTACCTTTGGATATCAACTTTCTGGCCTTAAGGTAAGATATGAAATGACTCTTGGGAGATACTAAATTACCTGACCACTCAAAGACTGCCTCATCTGGGAACTAAAATTTCACCACACGGGTGCGACAGTCTATAGAAGCATAACAAAAATGGAGCCAATCCATACCAAGGATAAAATCAAATTCAACCATATCTAACTCTATTAAGTCTGCTAAATGACTTTATGGAGGACAATGATAGGATATTTTTTATAGATTTTTTTAGCTACTACGGACTCACCTACTGGAGTAGAAACCAAGAAAGGCTCAGGTATCTTTTCAGAACTTATCTCAAAATTTACTGCAACTAATGGGGTCACATAAGAGAAACTTTACCTAGGGTCTAACAATACATAAACATCAAGATGAAAGACATGAAGCATACCCGTAGCCACATCTAGTGAATCTTTCTACTCCTGGTGAGATGGTAAAGCATAGAACCGATTTTGGTACTGACCGCCACCTGTACTGGATAATACATCCTGGGGAGGAGCTGGGCAACCTAAAGGAGTTGGTGAACTAGTAACCTGAGTCTGGGGATGGTCATCTTTGTTTCCTTACATAGCATAAGGATAATATCTAATGTTGTGACCCAACTTACCATATCCAAAACAACCTTTCTGACCAGCCAAACACTCATCAGGATGATTCTTAACACATTTAGTACACGTAGGATAATTGGCCCTACTACCCACACTACTTTAGGATCTAGACATAGAAGACTTACCCCACTGTTCTTACCTATTTCTCGATGCAGAAGCACTGGCTAAAGAAGGGTAGGCATAGATAAACGATTCTGAAACTACGAATAATTTCCTCCTCTAAACCTATTCTGACCATGTTCAAACTGCCCTGTTCTAGCCCTCTTATTTGCTATCTCTCTTTTCTTTTTCTTTTCTGCCTCAATCTGTTGAGCGTGCATCATCAATCTAGGATGATCCATATTTCCAATGAGCATAGCAGTCCTACCCTCCTTAACTACCAACCCGGACACACCGGTCACAAACTTACTCATGCTTGAGCTAATGTCAGCCATCGGTTCAGGGGAATACTTAGACAACTAGTTAAACTTGAGGCAATATTCTTTCACAGTCATTGAGCCCTGTCTCAGGTTTATGAACTCTTCTATCTTAGTTTTCCTTATCTCATATGGGAAGAACTTGTCTAAGAATGCATCCTGAAAAATCTGTCAGGTCATGGGAGTTGCATTCTCTCCTCTACTTTTCTTCCACATCACCACCCAATCATAAGCAATATCTTTCAGCCTATAGAATACCAATTCTATACTCTCATCTTTAGAAACATGTATAATTTAGGTGATCTTTTTTACCTCATCGACATACAATGGTGGGTTCTTACCTATCTTTGACCCAAAGAACTCTGGTGGGTTTATTCTCATAAAATCTTGGATTCTGGATATGGCTAAGTCCCCGTCTTGTTGAAGTGGGGTTGCATCCTAATGGTTACCCTGAACATTAGTTGTCACAGCTTGGGCTAATGCCTGAAAGGTAGCCCAAAACTCTGCATGTGACACATTCTCATTCAAAAGATCAGTGGGCTGAGGTAGCTGGTTATTATTTTTGTAGGCATTAGCTCAACAAGGAGGCATTTTCAACTGTCACGTGAAAGTATAGTTAAAAGCAGATAGAGACACTGCAAGCATGATAGATCATGAAAGAAAGATATGATTTCCTAAGAACATTCTATAGCCTCTTGTTAATAAATATGGTATGCTTCACACCCATGACCAAGACTCTACGTAACGTAGCTTGTCTGACTCCCTAGGACTCTTAAAACCTTAGGCTTTGATACCAAGTTTGTAACGCCCTAAAATCTGATCCCGAGACATCACACAATTCTCAAGACTATGAATAGCCTAAGCTAACCCTGTCTGCATACTACTGAGCCTGAATCTTATAATAATGAAAATATAGACATAAAAGTCATGCTAGAATGCGGAAACTGTTTGTAATATCTGAGAATAATCTGAACAAAAGATTTGAAACATCAAAACTGAATAATCTGCATCAAAACTAGTAGTCTGACAAGCCTCTACTACTAATACTAGAGAGTCACTAGGACAAACCCCCAGCTAACTCAAACTATCTGAAAGGAAATGCTAAATCTCATAAACTGATAAACTATAAAATCTGAATGAATAAGTCTATGAACTATGAGGACTCACCAACAATCGAATGCAAATGGAGATGCTCGGACTACTCGCGCTGCTGACACTGAGCACCTGAACCTACATTATGAGACAATGTAGCACATAGATGTATATGTGGATCAGTACTTTGAGGATGTACTGAATATATAGGGGTGATATGCATAAGTAAAACATCATCTCATAATCATCATTTATAAAACAATGCATGCTAAATGTAAATGACTCACATAAGTTGGAATATCTAAAATACTGAGATTGCAGCAATAAGAAGCAAAACATACTTTATAAATCTTGTGAGCCATAACATTTAGTTCTAAAATTTATACTAAACTTTGTCTTTAAATCATACTGTCCAAGTGTAAAAAAGCTCACTCTAAATAAAAAATCTGAAAGCTAAAATCTAAAGTTATTATCGTTTTGAGAAGCATATTTTGATTAAAACTGTAAGCCTTTACACTTGGTTTTCTAAAAGCATTTCTTTCCTTCTTTTACTTTGATTAGCAGGGTTTGAAACATATACTTTTAATTTGTAGGGAGGTTTTATTAACCGATATAAACTATGTGAGCTAACATAGAGTCCAATGTCTCGTCCTCTTAAGGAAGAAATCTCATGTTGGGGAGAGGTGTCATACTCTTGTCAGAGAGTACAACCTGAGCTAAGTGATCACATCTGTAACTATCATTCACATAGAAGTGGGAATAATCTGATAGTCTATACCAATGTTGGCTACGTAGTTCTGTAGAAGTAGGATGTGCTAAACCCACACTTCTCACTCGGTGCTAAATACTACTCCCTTTTTATTTGCTACGCTCATTTTATTGGAAATCCACTTTAAAACTACCATAAGGGTTTATCTAAAACCAATTATACATTAATCTAGTAAAATCTGCAATAATCTGAAAAGTGGATTCCAAAACTAATCATGGATCAAAAGATCAAAAATTTATTGTAAATCTGATATAATCAGCTCATAAGATGTTTAAAGCATCATTTTTCTTAAAATCTCAACATATAAACTTAAGGCTTAAAACCCATGTATCAAACTCATGTCAAATATCATAATAATCATGCTTGATAATGAAAACAATGATAATTCATCTCGAAATTTGGAAATGTCTGTAATAAGCATGAAAATATAAAAATTAAACATGCAATTCAACTTATAATTCACTTAAAATCTCATAATCTTGTAAATGGCAACATTGGGTATGAACCCTAATTTCAAATTCAATGAAAATAATATAAAATCATATAACTTTGAATTTTAAACAAGTTTTGGGCACAAGGATGAAAGAAGATCCTTGTTCATAAACCCCACATACCTTAATTTGATGATCTAGATGCTAGAACTTGAATCTTAAATCTCTATTGATGTTTTGGAGATGACTTCTTAGAGTTCTTGAATTGGGAATCCTCAATCTTGAAGAGTCTTGGAGAATTAATGGAGAAATTTTAGATTTCTTGGAGAGGAAGTATGAGCCTTAGGGTTTTGTTTAAGAGAGAATGACGAATAAATCATAAAGTGCTCTTAAATATGATTAATCTTTTATTTTGGGACGGATTGGGGATTGGAGATTTACCAAAATACCCTTTTTAAACTTTGTAACGAAACTGGAAAACGTACATTTTCCTGATCTGGGTGGCCACCGCGATGTGCCACTTTTGTGGTGGCTCACTGTAAATTGAGGAATGAAAACTGGGCAGACTCTGCGATGCGAAGACATCGTGGTGCCTCTTTGGAATGCTATTTTGGCACATGGCGTGACGCGTCATTATCGCGCTGGACCTCTGGAAATTGACAAATGAGAAATTAACCCTCTCCGTGATGCGTCAATATTGTGGAGGGCCACAGAATGAAACAATTGGAAATTTACACTGATCTGTGATGCACTAAGGGTCCAAACGATGGTATTTTGTGATAGAAACTTAAAATAGCCATAACTTCTTACTCGGTTATTGGATTTAGGCTAATTTTATATCGCTGGAAAGATAACTCAATTTCCTACGCAATGGAAAGTCCAAATATAAGGAATTCCATACCAAATAAATAGTATTTAGTTTGGAAGCTACCCTTTAACACTCTAGGGATGAATTTAAGCTAGGAAAAAATACGGGGTGTTATATATTCTCATCAAAATTTAGACTTGCATCAAATGTTCATGTCTTAATAGGAGCAAATCTTTAAGCCTACAACTAAGGGTGCAAATCTACCAAGCCTACAATTTTAAGTTAAGAGTCTATCAAATCTGCAAACTGAAGTTTTAAAATCTTCTTATAAGCTAAAGTCTTTAAATTTGTAAAGTCTACAAGTTGATATCATCAAATTTTCCAAGTCTAAGAGTTAAAGTCTTCAAATACACCAAATTTGAAAGTAAACCTCTTAGTCTTCAAATTAAAGCCTCCCAGATTTTTAGGCCTTAAGGTGGACAAAATATGCCCCTGTATACCTTAGTTGATCTCTTCTCAGGATTTATCATTAAAAGGATCTTTAACTTTACATGCCTTAAGGTGGGCAAGATTTGTCCCTTTGCACCTTAAGATAATCTTTTTATGGATTTATAATTAAGAAGATCTAAAAATTTTCATGCCTTAAAGTGGAAAAGATAGTCCCTTTGCACCTTAAGTGATACGGGTTAAATAGGCATCTTAGCGCGAAATGACGAAAGCCAAAACGTGAAGACCCGATCTTGTAGGGGCTACCCAACCAAGGGAACAAGCCTTGAAGTGCCAAAAAGCCCAATATTAACACTCCAAGGCCATCCATAGGCACCCTACAAGTCTGTCCCATGTGAAAGGCTCATTAAGGGCCCTTTGGTTATTTTGTAATAAGTTAACCTAGCTTATAAATAGAACCTTATTAGATCATTTCTCTTAGACTTTAGATGATATATTTTATGAGCTCAAGAGAGTTTCTTGCAAGGTGGATTCCTTATGGCAAGTTTGGACATCACTTGTGCTGATAACAATCTTAGAAACGGTGGTTGCTTGGGAAGTCCAATTCCCTTGAGGTCCCATAAGAACATGGTGTTATTTGTGTGAAGACTTTGGGTCTTAATATTTAATATACATTCTGGTTCATAAGTGTTTATGCATTGTATGTCAAGTTATCTATCTTACTTTCTTATTCCCATTTGTGTTCTTCTGTTGTTGAGTTGTGTCTTGTTCGTAGACTATTTTTAAAATATTTTTAGTGTGTTCTTGGGGGTGTTTGGTATAATTTGGTATCAGATATAAGGCTGGTTATGTTCCTACACTACCAATCTTGAGCTCCATTGGTCGAAAAATCAAAAAACAAAAAGGGAAGAATGTGTTCTACGTTTTGGTGTCTTGGCCGAGAAGTGTTCATATTGTTGTTGTGTTTGGCCAAAATTGTTATCTAGATCTAGGTGTGTTTTGTTGTATTAGCTTGTTTTTTGTGTTGGTTTTCTTTCTCCTTAACACTTGTTGAGTCTAAGATCTAATTTTTTGAGCTAAGTTCAAGTTGTTGTTGAAGGTTATGGGACGGTTTTGTAGGTTGTGGTGGTGGTGCCCATCTTGTGTTCTTGAAGTTTTGTTGAAAAAGTTGTTGTTGATCTTGAAAATCATATAAAGAAGAGAAGACTTTTGTTTGTCTTGAAATAATTTTCAAGACCACACCAAAGTAGTAAGGAGACCAAAAGACTTCCAAAAGTATAGTTACCAAAAAGGAGAAAGACCACTTTTCAAAAATAGCCCAAAGAGGAAAAAAGACAAGACTACCAAAAAGGTTGTCTTGCCAATTTGATGCAAGTAGGTGAAATACTTTATGAGTCTTGAATGTGGAGTCTAAGACCTTGTTTGTCTCTACTTTGGCCGAAATTTTTGTCTTCCAAATACAAAAATGGAATAACTAGTTTCTTGAAACAAAAAATTTTCAACTCCAACAACATTATAACGTCCAATCGTTGAGTTCAACATCATCAAAGAGCTCAAGAACATTAGATTTCCTAGTTTCACTTTCTTGTTTCTATTGGTTTCTAAATTTTGTTGACCCTTATGCTAATTAACAACTAGTAAATACCTATTAAGTTGAAGATTAGTTTTTGAGTACGTTTTTTGTGTTAGCATTCTTCTTTTGTGCTTTTCTTGTTTTTGAATCGTAGAATCTTTTTGGTTCAAGTTCATACATTACTTTTTTTGTGCCATTTCAAACAAGAATCTAATCCGACCTTGAGCCACAATTGGAACCAAGTGACCTCATTGGAGTTATAAGCAGGTTATTAACACTTGTAAGGCCAATAGAGTGAAAACTTTAAAAGTGTAAGCTTGAGAGTTTGCGGACTTCTTTGAGACATTTTGTGGACTGATTTTTACTAACCTTTAATGCGTTTTATGTTTTTGTGATGTTTGTTTAATAGTTTTTGATAGGCACAGTGGCGGGTGAAGGGGAAATGCCCTACTTGGGCTAGTTCTTTCATGAAAAAACTTATCATTTCCATGGATAACCAATTCGGCTCTTTTGAAGGGAGGTTGCAGAGAATGGAGAGAATAGAAAGAACAATAGGCTGAATAGAAGGGACGGAAATCTCTCTTTACAAGGAGTTGGATAACTTGATAGAGCATCTAAGCCTTCCTAATCAAGTTCCCGTAAGTGGACATGCTCCACATAAGCTACAAGGTAATCAAACTAACTCTTGCACTCTAGTGAATGAGGCTAGTAGCCAGCTAAGTGTGAATGATAGTTTGTCTTTAGGTGAGCCGAATGTTCCTTTATTTTGTGATAATAATGTACAACTTGAAATTGTGGATACACTAGTTGATCCTAATGTTGACAAAATTAATTCTTCTAGCAAGATCAATTTGTTTTCACCTAGTGTTGAAATTATTGTGACAAGTGATATTACATTGTCTTGTGGAAGTCATAAAGACCAACTTGTGTATGAAAATAGTGAGGTTGAAAATGTTGGCCAAATGACTAAGGATGACCCTCTAATTGTTTTTGTTGTTGACCATGCTAGTATAGAGGGGACATATGATGGTATTAGTGGTAGTATTGGGGAAAGAAAGTGTGTCCTAAACCCATGCCCATGGACACTCCATCCATTTAATCAGGGTGATGTTGATGTCTTTCAAACCACGGTTGAGGATAACTTGTGTGAGTTGTGTGAGCATGATTATGTTGATTCTAAGCATATTTTGTATGTATATTTGGTTTCTCGTGTTTGGAAGGGTAACTTTCCCTATAAGAGTTCCTTGTTTTTACCCTTAGTCATTCCAACGTATGATGATTTGCTTGATAATGTTGTTAATGGGACTAACTTAGGGGAAATTCTTGATGCTATTCATAGCCAACTCCTTTGTACTTTTAATGTTGACTCTTCGTCCAATATTTTTAAGGATGTTTGGTTATATGTGAAGTGTGTGCAACCTTGGCAAGATGTTATTATTAATTGTACTAACATTAACCCTTTTGCTATGAGGAATATGTGTTGTCTTGTGTCCTCTATTATTTTGCAAGATTCAGATTTGAGGACGAATCCTTTCCAAGGAGAAAAGGATGATACGAGTCAAAGAAACATCTTGGCACTCGAGGAAATGACGGAAGCCAAGACGTGAAGACCCAAGCTTGTAGGGGCTGCCCAACCAAGGAAACAAGCCTTGAAGTGTCAAGAAGCCCAATATTAACACTCCAAGGACATCCATAGGCACCCTATAGAGCCGCCCTATGTAAGGGGATCATTAAGGGCCTTTTAGTCATTTTGTAATAAGTTAACCTAGCTTATAAATAGAACCTTATTAGGTCATTTCTATTAAACTTTAGATGATATATTTTATGAGCTCAAGAGAGTATCTTGCAAGGTGGATTTCTTGTGGCAAGTGTGGACATCACTTGTGTTGATAACAATCTTAGAAACGGTGGTTGCTTGGGAAGTCCAATTCCCTTGAGGTCCCGTAAGAACTTGGTGTTCTTTGTGTGAAAACTTTGGGTCTTAATGTTTAATATACATTCTGGTTCATAAGTGTTTATGCATTGTATGTCAAGTTATCTATCTTACTTTCTTGTTCTTGTCTGTGTTCTTGTATTGTTGAGTTGTGTCTTGTTCGTGGACTATTTTTTAGAACATTTTTAGTGTGTTCTTGGAGGATTTTGGTATCATTAATCTGGTCACTTTACAGATTTATTATTAAAAGGATCTCAAAATTTTCATGCCTTGAGGAGGACAATATCTGCCCCATTTTTACCTTAAGCTGGCATTTTGATAGATTTGTAATGTAAAACAGCCAAACTTGAAGCCGAATTGATCAGGTCTTAAGGTATATGGAGTCGAAGTTAAACTCTCGTATAGCACCAAACTTGAAGACGACTTGTTCGGGTCTTAAGGTGTACGGAGGCAAACATAAACTCTCACACCTTAAGTCGATTATTAAAAAGTCAACAAACTTGAAGCCGAATTGGTCGGGTTTTAAGGTGTTGGAGACGAAGTTAAACTCTCGCACCTTAATCTGATTGCTGCATATTCACCAGACTTGAAGCCAATTTGGTCAATCTTAAGGTGTACGGAGGAGAAGTTAAACTCTCGAGCCTTAAACCGATTGTTGTATATTGCTATCTGTTTCAACCCTCCAAAAAGGGACAAAGGAGAAAGAAAGGAAAAACATAGAGAAAGATTATTACCTAAGTACGAGTATATCTTGTGCGTCAAAGAAAAGTAGATCGGATTGTTCTGTCAAATTCTCTTTCTTGCTTCAAAAAAGAAGAAAGGAAGAAAAAATAAGTAACTTATGAAAAACGGGCCCATAATTGCACATGATAGTTTTCTCATGAGTTACATAAAGTCACAAAGCATATTGATTGATAACTTTTTACTTATGCAAGGAGAAACAAGAAATTTTATGTAAGTCTTTAACAAGAAAAAAAATGAGGTTGGGGGAGGGAGGGGTCATTACCACTTGAAAAGAATGCATTATTGATCTTTTGTAGAGTATATACATACTTATTGTATATGTTGGCAAATGCATAGTAATATGGAAAAAAAAGAAAAAAAAGGGAAAAGAAGAGAAACAAAGGAAAATTATGGAAAAAGATGATATTTACCTAAGTATGGAGAATATCTCAATCGTCTAAGATGGATCAAGTGACACCCTCAAATTTGCTTGCCTTCAGAAAGTGTTGTAAATATTGGAGTCCTCTTTCCAATAGAATAAGTCACTCACAATTTCAATATTTTCACGCCTAAATATGATTTGTCTTGTGAAGCCATGCAAACCTGACATTGTAAACGTATCAGCATGCAGGGGCAACTCCAAAAAAGTATCGAGAACGATTCTGAATATATTAAATTTTAAATTTTGATATGTTTTAGTTGCACGTATAATTTCTATAGAATCAAGAGGATCACAATATCAGTACTCCTACAACAAGATAATTTTTTTTGGTATTGTCACACAAATCTGAAACTACCAGCACGTCAAATCTAAAGCTAACTTTGTAATAATATTCAAAAAAATTCTGAAGGTATTAAATGAATTTTGAATATGTTAAAGATTTTTTAGTCTAGTTTTAAAAAAAGTCAAGCGGCTTGTGATTTCGTCATTCGACTTCAAGATATGAAAGTTTTGGTAAAAACGTGTAGATCTAAAATTTTCAGCATGATAAAATTTGAAGTTAGTTCAAAAAGTTGTCTAGAATGATATTGAAGGATTTTAAGTCTAAATTTTGGATACTGTAGATCTCAAAGTCTAGTTTTTGATATTTCTACAATTTGATATGAATTTTATACCACTAATATGTTGGACTGAAAAAATGATGAAAATTAAAAAGAGAAGAAAATAATTACCTAGCATTATGCTTCCTTGACATGAATCGTGATGCTCTAATTGATGGCAAAATAACTGAAAGTGTGTCCCTATTTATAAAGAAGTAGTGAGGGTGGTACATTCCTAAATTGAGGTTGCTTTGTTGTTACAATTCAAGAAGAAAAGGGTGATTGTTCCTAGTTCAACTAGAAGAAGTTTGAAGACGACAATTATTGCAAAGTTCTAATTCATGTAGGATTGCAACAATTGAACTCCTAAAAAGAGTGAGTTTGCTAAGTCTGTGAAGGTTGATGCCAAGTCTATATCGGAGTATGACTCACTTGGACGCACGGGCTTCCTCCAATCTGAGGAATAATATCTTTTGAGAGGCCATGTAATAATTTTAATGATGATGATGATGACCCCTCAATGCGAATAACATTGGGCAATGTTCCTAATTTTTGGGCACTATTTGATTACACACATGAATTATTGTTGATCTCAATTAGATCATCAAGTTAATACTTCAAGTCTAGTCTATGAAAATCTAAATATTCCGGCAAGTCTTGAAGTGGGGGCATTTGTGATTACATGAATTTTAAATATGTTAGTCCAAATAAATATTATGAATTAATATATTGAATTAATTATAAAGTTCAAACAAATATAGATTTAATTAAGAAAATTTACATACCACAACTTATCTTAATTAACTATATACAATCCCTGTCCTTTTTGTTAATTACCTAATTTTTTTCTTAAAACGGTCAAATACATCCATAAACGCATAAATTTTTGGATACATAATTTTATAATTAAGTATCTTCCTTTGGTCTAGTTAATGTATTATGTATCTCAATCAAATAGTTTCAGAAATAGATGTATCTTAGTAATTAAAACTATGTATCTCATCTTCAACATTATGTATCTGGATGTTAGTTATGTATCCGAGCAAAAATATAATAATTAATAGTTACATTCTTAAGTTCAAATTATGTATCTAAACTTCAAATTTAGGTATTCGAATGCTGATTATGTATCCAAAAATTCTAAAAACAAGGGATTATTAATAATTTAGCAAAATTAGGGATAGATAATAATTAGGAGTAAACTTGTTGGGATTTATGTAAGATTTACTTTAATTAAAGTTCAATTTTTATTGGGTTATCCCATTAATTTAGGCTATAAATGACGAGTCCACTTTGCTAAGCTCAAGATGTCATCTTATTTTAGAGGCTCAATTAGGTGTCACGTGACAAATAACGTGACATACCAAGTCAAGTGAAGTAGACAATAGGATCATGCGACATGTCAAAATGATGCAGCATGCCCACTCAAATTCAAGGCTAATAAAAATGCGACACACATTCAAGTTGACATGTCTCAACCAATCAGATATGGTTATGTCACTTCAATCAGACTGACCGGAAAGAACTTCTACTTATCATGACTCTTCCCTTTCCATAACTATAAATAGGGGTTTCATAATTTTGAAAAAAGACCAATAATTCTAACAAGAAGCAAGAGAGAGTTTTAGGATCAAACATAACAAATTTCTCTACAAGCTACAATGCTTTCAAGATCAAACTCAAGGCTCTTGAATCCAAGTTCACAAGTCAAGATCAAATCATCAAATTTACAAATCAAGTTCAAATTCAAGATCAAGCTCGAAGCTTTTAAATTTATATTTAAAATGGCGAATCAGAGGATTTAAACACTGACATATTGAAATCAATAAAATATTTTTTGCGATATTTTCTTGTCCCGATTATTATTTTTGTGACTCAAATTTTATTATTTGTAATTATCTTTTAAATATAATAAATTTAGTGCTTTGAAAAATATATTGAGTGATAAATAATATTTAAAAATAAGGGTAAAATAGGTTATAAAGTGTAAATTATTTATTAATTTTTCAAACTGGATAAGTATTATATCTATTTTTAATATAGTGGATAAATATTATTGTATGAAGTGCATAGTTCATTGTGATGAAAATGTACATCAATTAAAATGTGGGTAAAAATCATTTTCCCCTTTTAACTTTATTTTAAAATCAACCCCATATTCTCCCCCTTTTTCCTACTTATCTTTTTTAAATACCTATTTTACCCTTACACTATTAATCTTTATTTTTCTTTACCTCTTTAAAATTATTATATTTTTATTTTTAATATATATAGTAATTTTTTGTAAATAAAAAGAAAATTATTTTCTAGACAAAAAAAGTGAGAAACATATATTAAGTATATAAGTTAGTGATGTTCTAAATGAAATAAATGACCACGATATGAAAATTTATTCATTAATAATAATTAAAATTGTAATATATATTTATACTAGTGAAAATAACAAATAAAAATAATGTTATAAACATATTTCAATGCATGTAATATAATAACATATAACATAAATTGAGATATATTATATACTAAATTAATTCAAAATTTTACTTATATTATAAATATATATTCCCTCTATTCACTTTTACTTGTCACTATTTTGCTTTTTGAGGTCAACTTGCATGAACTTTGACCAACATTTTAAGATGTATAATTCAATATTTAAATTTAAAATTTAGATGATCAGAAAATATATGAAAAATGCTATAAGTTGCAATCCTTCTTCGTATTAATAAAATGAAAAAATATATCTTAAAATATTTGTCAAAATTTCTACAGGTTGGCCTGAAAAATCGAAAAGTGACTAGTAAAAAAGAATAGAGGGAGTATATTGAAACTCATGTGCATATATATATATATATATATATATATATATATATATATATATTACACATACTAAATGCATGTAAAATAAGAGATAAGGTACAAAGTACCCCTAAATTATATCTGAAATTGTTTTAACACACTTAAACTCTAAGGAAGATCTATTACCACCTAAACTCATTTTTGTTGATCTGATTGTCAAGTATCAGAATATTTTTATATTTTTTTTGGGGGAGATGGAAAAGACTTGTGCGTTATCTCAATAAAATAACAATCATAAAAAAATAACATTAGCTTTTGTGGTAAGTTTATTAAAAAAGTTAAACTAAAAAATTTAAATAAAAATATATAAATACTTGACTAAAATAAATAATGTATACTATAAAAAGATATTGCTAATGCCAAAATTAAAATAAATATTGTCAAGAAAAAAAAAGGAAGAATACTTATTATTTAAAGTAAAGGAGAGTTTGATTTTTAAAGTAAACTTGAGGGAGTAAAATAATTTTCACCCATTAAAATGTATATAATTTCGTATATATATGCTGAGTTGGTTTTACGTGAGAAAAAGAAAATATTGAGTTTATCTAAGATATAGACAGTATTACTAGTAGTGAGTACTATTTTGGTAGATGCAGTCGATGGGGCCCGTCTTTAAAATAAGAAGCGGCAATTAATGGCACTGAAGGGGCATTACCGTTTTGTGATGCGGCAGCTTGATCCGATTTCTTTTCAGCAAAGCTACCAATTCCTCGAGATTATCCATAATCTTCTTCTTATACTCACTAATGAGTACGGATTAACCTTTTTTACCTTCGCTTTTTTAAGGTAGTATGGTATTTGTTGTTAAAAATTTTATTATAATATTCGTATTAATTAAATTTTTTAGTATTAAGATTTAAAAATAATTTAGAAAATACAAAATTTATATTAAGAATAAAGTATGAAAATATTATTTTTATATATTTTAAAAGTAGTAATAATAAAGTACAAATAAAATTTATTTGTACACGAGCAAAAGTAAACGTAGGGATTAATAGTTTTATTCAGCCACGAGTTCAGATACTACTTGAGACGTTTACTAAAAACAAAAGCTACTACCTGAGACAGAACGAACAGTATAAACATAAGTATAAAACCCAAAGGCTAAAAGGATGCCACACAATCAACGTGAAGGTAATGAATCTCCTAAACCCAAAGAAACTTGAATTAACACAATCAACGTGAAGATTATGGATAGAGAAAGAGAAAACCAAATGAATTGCTCCCTCAAAACTACTCCCCCCTTTCTTTCCTTCTATAATATAATTCTGTATATATACACACCTAAATCCTCCCACTAATTATTAATTCCTCTTTATAACTCTCAACATATTATTTAATTTCCTCTTCCAAAAATTGTTCGTAGAGAACGAAAGAGAGTTGAAATGGTGATGGAGGATAACGAGAGTTGTGGTAGTAGAGTGGTGGATTCAGCGCCGACGAATAGTCGGCAACAAAGAAAAAAGTTGGAGGTTTATAATGAGGTTCTTCGTAGACTCAAAGAGTCTAATAACGTTGAGGCTCAACAGCCTGGCTTTGATGATGAGCTTTGGGCTCACTTCAATCGCCTTCCTACTCGGTAACTCTCGATGTATTAACATATGACTGTTAATGTATTGGAATTGAGTTAATTGTGGTGTGGTTATATTTCATGAGATTTCTTCTTTTTTTGGTTGACACTTTTCATATTTTTGTCATTGTTATTTGGTTACTCTTTTGAGGTTATCAATTCTGGTTTTGTTCTGTTGGTGAATGTGAAACGTTTCAGATCGAAATAAAAGGCCGATGAAGCATGCCAATTTGCACCCGAAGTAGGTTCACAACCAAGAGGTGTCGGGTTCAAATTCCCCAGAGACAAAAAAATTAGGGAATTTCTTCCCATATATCTTAAGCCTTAGCCTTGGTGGAGAGAGTTACTTTGTCCAGTGGAATTAATCTAGATGCACAAAAGTTTACCTGGACAATACGGTCCTAAAAAAAGCATATCAATTTGCTTTTGTTGATAATTCTTCTGGTTTGCAGAAACATTCATAGATGTGCTAATGTGTGCTTTGGATGCAGAAAGTTGCAAATTATAGAAATAACTTTGCAAATAAGCTGCTGCACGGTTTTTCAATTGATTTACTTAGTAATTTGTTTCTGCTGGCTGCATATTTTTTCAATTGATTTTCTGATTAATTTGCTTCTGCATTTAAGGTATGCGTTAGATGTGAATGTTGAAAGTGCAGAAGATGTACTCACACACAAGAGGTTACTACATCTCGCTCATGATCCAGCTAATAGACCTGCATTTGATGTTCGGCTGGTGCAGGTTTAGTTCCTTTTGCAGAAAAGAATCTTGGTTTCAATGTGGTGTCAAATTAATAGCCACTAAATGTTCGTTTTTCTAGACTAATGGGATATTATTAGCTCGGTTGTTAGCATATTGTTATCATAAGTGCACGCATGATGCGTAGGAATATGTAAGGATTGACTTTTGTAAGGTAAAACATCTGCATCTGGAGAGGTATACTTTACCACACATTTCATTGAATAGAATTTTTCATTCTCTTTCACCTCTACACCTTCATTTTATGTTTTATCTGCATCCAATGAAGTCTCATGTTTCTGGTAATTTCATTTTAAAAAAATTCATTCCAATTGGTTCCTCCGAGACAGCACCAATTGCATGTTCTTCAAATCTTATGTTTTGCCTTGTTATTTTCTTCATTTCTAACTTAAGCTACTCGTAGTTGCGTGTTGAAACAAACGTGGCATTATGCAGGTTAGTCCCGTTCCTGATGGTAACCCAACAGATGCTGCTCCATTTAACTCTGCAAACAAGGAAATAAGCCGAAGGTACCTGAAAAAACTGTCTCACATAAGACATTTTACTGCCTTTAAGTACTGTTTATTCGATGCTTTGTCGCATCCTTCAAGTATTCCTTCAGTATTACCTTCAGCATTTGATTATGCTAAAATGTTCCCTCCATCTTAATTTGTAGTGGCCTTCCTCTACCTGCCTTTGGTTCTTCCCCTAATCTCGAAGCACTTGCTCTTGAAGCGAGCGAATCTGAAGTTCAAGATGAGGATGTTACTGTTACTTGTGGAAATTTGTTACGGTATACAGTCTTGAGATTTAAATTTGTTGTCTTACTGTATGTACGGAACTGCATTATCGCCATAGATGATACCCTCAAAAAGCTTAGAACAATCTGTACCCACTTTACTGCTGCACATCATTCGCATTGTTTTCCGGAATTTGTGTTTTTTTCTTATTCACTGTGATGCATATGCATGACTATCACTCGTTTGAAAATTATGACCACATTAATTCCATCAAGGTGGAAAGCATTTAAATTCTGCTCCCTTTTTCTGCATGCCTTTTCTGGTTATATTTTGGAGCTCATTCTAAACGTGGTACATAATTATGACAGGCCCATGCATGAAATTACGTTTTCAACTGACGACAAGCCAAAGCTCCTCAGCCAGGTAGTTGGATGTGCTTTGTTGCTTGATATACTAGTTAACAATATACTCGTCTTCTTGATAGAAATGTACACCCATGCTGGTATCGAGGTGGGGTCAAAAGTGAGCTTTGAATTGATAGTTAAGACTGCTCATGTTCTATGATTAAACCAATTTACCAACACATGATAGTCTTAGTTATTTCTGAATCTTAATGATTCCTTTTCTAGGTGCTGGGGTTTTCCTGTTGTGGGGGTGGGGTGGGTGGGTGGGTGGGTTTTTAGGGGGGGGGGGGGGGGGGGGTTATAGTTATTTGACCAACATTAGGTGACAAACAAACTTGGTTTTGGGGATTCAATAATTCATAAAAGTCTGCCTGATCTTTTAGGTTGTGATGTGGTACTGTTTGAAAGGCTTTGTTTTACGAACAACAATTTTTGTAGCTTATATTAGTTTGTCTATCGTTCAAATTTTAAAAATGTGAAGCATTAATGAATCCCTTTAATATGTGGCAGTTAACTTCATTACTAGCCGAGCTTGGGCTGAACATCCAGGAAGCACATGTATTTTCCTCTGTTGATGGATACTCCCTAGATGTTTTTGTTGTTGATGGTTGGCCCTATGAGGTATATTTTCAGCCATTATTTCATTGTTTGAATACTGTTCTGCTTTTAACTCGAGCTCCTAGTATATCTTTTCCCCTAATACAAAAACTGGTAGATAATGTAACATCTTTCACCTCTATTTAGCCTTTTCTTCTGTCCTTGCTTGGGTATGAAGTAAATATCTCTCCAACAGAAGTTATATAGTTGTTTCATGTTATTAGTTGGAATAACGAATTTTGATTACTTTTCATCTTCAATTTTTAGATTAGACAGAAGAAAGTACTGGTCCAGAAAGTGCTTATGGAATGGGGCACTTTGCTTAGTTGCTTACTAAGTAAACATTCAATGTCGTATTTTTATGCTTTTGCATAAATTAGTATCTGTCTTTCCAAAAAGAGTCAATAAGTGGCAATTATTACCATTTTAAAAGAGAGAATAAGTGGTGTGATGCTTATTTCAAATGCCGACTCTATCACTCAATTAAAGGTAAGGATGCTTTTTTTCCTGTGGTCTTATTTCTGGTGTTCTCTTGTCAGGAAATTGAGCTGCTTCGCATGGCACTGAAAAGGGAAATTCTGATGATTGAGGTATCTCCTGGTTTTGCCCTACCCAAGTTAAGCCAGTCAATTTTCAGGAAAATCCTTAAATTTGATGCTTCAAAACTAGAATACGTATATAGCAATCAAAATGATTTCATCAAAATTTTAAATTTAGCAAAACTGTTTTATTAATGGGGTTCTTTTTTAGTCTATGGCCAATTTCGTTCCTAATAGTGATCAGAGGTGGTCTTTTTGTTGGGACAAGCTGTTGGAAGTCTTATGCTAATTTATGTGCTTAGATATTTAACTTTCCACCTATATTAGTAGGGAAACTGTGAACTAATAAATTGGGTTCTCTTCCCATTCATAGACGTGAAACTTCCATGGATCTACTTGTATATTTTCTGAAAACGTCTTGAGGTGTAGCTAGTTTGAGTGCCCATATAATAGTTGCCTGTAACTTTGGTTCCAACATACCCTCAAACAAGTAATTCGCTGAAGGTCTGGTCCCCCTTCCCTCCAAAATATCCAGTGTGCTTAGACAAAAGATGTAAGCTCAACGTATATCTGCAACTGTTTTGCATTTGGATCCCCGTTAAATTCTCAGATGCTACTATACATGCTTCCCACCCTTTTTCTTGTTTTTGTTAAAAATACCTTCTCTGTATTTGGAGTTGATGGTATTGGAACATAATACTATTTCATTTATTAGAACTGTCCTTGATCTCCGAAGAGATTTCTGCTCTAAAAACATGGAGTAATTGAAAATGGTCTAGCATAGTGTTGGGTTCGTCGCATTTATTAGATTCAACTTTATGTTTGTGTCCTCGTTCTCCCTTGAGATCCTGTCAACGGTGAAACGAGCTATATCCCAGTTTATATTGGGCATGGAGATGAAAGGAAGAACTTGTTGTCTAAAATAAATCAGAGATATTTGTGTGGCTATAATCATCTCATTTAGGGTAAAATGAGAAGTTTAAAGTTTGAATTCTTACTAAATATAGAAAGGTGTGATTCTTTTGGGGACTGATTAAAAAGGAAAGAGTCACATAAATTGGGATGGAGGGAGTATTGGTTGTTAGATTTTCCCGCATTGGTTGACAGTGGGTTGTCTCCTTATCTAGGTTTGGGAAATTTTCGCCTCATGATCAGTCTTTTGGATTGACTTAGGCCCAAGATCCATTTTCTCAACAAGGTATTAGAGCCAAACTTATCCATATTTGCAATATAAGGTCCTCATGTTATGTTATCCCTGTTTCAGTTGCCCTGGGCTAGGTGTGCTGTGGGGGTGTTAAAGAGTCTCACATTGGCCCCCCATGTTATGTTATCCATGTTTCAGTCACCCTGGGCTAGGTGTGCTGGGGGTGTCAAGTGTCTCACATTGGCTGATGATATAAATTGTTGTTTCCTTATGTGGTCTTAGGAAATCCTCGTCTCAAGTGTGTGTTAGGCCCAAGGTCCATCTTTTTAGAATTATCTGCTGAATTAACTTATACTTTACCAATAAAAAATATCAGCTGAAATAGCTATGTCTTGTTCAGCTCTTGGCAAGGAATCATGTGTCAGCCGTGCGGTTATGCTTATGTAATCTGCTTCTACTTTAGGGCATCAATCCTTGTTCAGTTATAGGCATATAACACACATTATCAGGTCTCATTGTTTTCTTTCTGGATTTAATTCCTTCCGCTGGTTGCTCATCTGGTTATGTTTAATGAAAATTCCGAAATACAGTACCCATCTCCTAAAACACCAAAATTCTGAAGCTAAAATTGTACATGCCTGGAAAAATTGAAATTGTAATAAAAACACTTGCCTCCGTAATGAATAGATTTATTCCTTTTTACTCTTGATGAAATTCTGCAGTTACTCAGAGGTATATTTTGTTTCCATATTTCCATTCTTTTAAGAATATACGTTTCACCAGTTATTTTGTTGGGTCATATTTTAATATTGTTTAACTAGAGTAATGCAATGCAGAAATCTTCACCAAGTCAAAGTCCATCAGAATCTTTTAGAAAGGAGACAAAAACACTCATCAAATGTGAAGTTGATCCCGTGACAATACCTTGTGATGGCATTGATGTCTGGGAAATTGATCATCAGCTTCTAAAATTTGGCAACAAGATTGCTTCTGGTTCATATGGTGACTTGTAAGTTTGTCGTGCACGGACTCTTATTTATGATTCATTTTTTTTAGTTTCGAAGTAACTTAATCAGTTATCTGATTGTTTCAGATATAAAGGTACTTATTGCAGTCAGGAAGTAGCTATCAAAATCTTCAAATCTGAGCGCCTGAACACAGAATTGCAAAAGGAGTTTGCCCAAGAAGTTTATATCATGAGGTTTGTTGGATGTACCTTTGCAGGTTATGGCTGTTTTAGATGAACCTCGACTTCTTTCTATATGCTTAGCTTGGAAGTTATGGCTGTTTTAGCTGAACCTCGACTTCTTTCTATGTGCTCAGCTTATTATGATCCGACATCTCCATTCTTAGTTACCAATATCTTCTGTCTCTAATTTTTTTTATCCTGAGATTACTTTTGTATCTTGTAACGGAGGGAGATCTGTGTTGTTGCAATAATGTTGGGAGAACTGCTTTTATTTCTAATTTGGGTGAGAGCTGGTGCTCATGTTTCCTACTGCTTTTTACTGCTGCATGTACACGGGTTGACATGCATTTGTTCCCATCTTGCTGATTTATTTTACTTTCTTTTGCTTTAGGAAAGAGTAGCTTAAAGGAATAACAAATTGCTCATACTGAAGAGTCACTATGTTTCAATAACACTTTAGATTGCCATCGCTATCATCCTTAATCAATTAGCCAACTTTTCTCTCTTTTTCTATGCATTTGTTCTATTTTCCTTTATTGGATGCAGATGAGTGTGTTGGGTAGGCAAGGATCTATGTATAATTTCTAGATTTAATTTCTGACACTTCATTCTATTTTTCATTCTTGGGTGCAATTGTGAGTGTTGGTTAGGGAAGGACTATATATGATTTCAAGGATCTAATATATTTGACACTTCATTTTGCCTGTGCGTGCAGAAAAGTTCGCCATAAAAATGTTGTGCAATTCATAGGGGCATGTACTAAGCCTCCAAACTTGTGCATAGTGACAGGTATGTAAATATCTTAATCAGAAAAAGTTTTAAGCTTCAGATGCATATTTTATTTTGAAAGCGGCGTTGTCTTCCCCAAATGAGTTATCTTACTGATGGTTTTGCTTTTATTTCCTCGACTGTAGAGTACATGTCTGGAGGAAGCGTATATGACTATTTACACAAACAAAAGGGTAGTTTTAAACTTCCTACTTTGCTCAAAGTAGCAATTGACGTATCAAAAGGGATGAATTACCTGCATCAAAATAACATCATACACAGAGACTTGAAGGCTGCCAATCTACTGATGGATGAAAATGAAGTAAGATGTTATCTCAGTAAGCACAATAATGTGAATATTTGTTGTCTATGGGCTTGGTAGATGTTTTCAACTGTCTATGTGTATTAACAATATGTATGTTAAGATTGATTAATCGCGTAATCTGTATCAGTCCAATTTTTATCATGACTAACTGAATATGAGAGTGAATCTTACTTTGCTAAGTTCTATTCTGTGCAACTTATATTCAACTGTAAATACTGAAGGAGAGACAACCTCATAGTCCAAAGGCTTAGTTCTTCAATGGCATATTGGGTAGCCATTGGAGATGTCATCCCAAAATTGATTGGACTTATTTGGAAAAATTATCTCTACTTATCTTATTTTAATAATATTTCTTTTTGGCTCTTTTGCCAAATGAAATTATGTTCATCTTATTGATGAGCTTCTTGGACTTGGGACATATCCAAAATAAAGATACGAGAAAAATAACTTATGTTTGGGTTTAGGAGTTTCCATGAAAATTTCATGCATTGATTGTAAAATAAGATATGAGAACTATTAGAATATGAGTAGGAATAGAACAGTATATAGAATCCTAGTTGAAAAATGATTGTAATGTAGTGTCCTAGTTGGAAAAGGAGTCTAATATAGTGTCTATAAATAGAGCCTCAATATCATGATTTAGATACAACAATTCAATAATATTTTTCTCTTATATTTCTCACATGGTATCAAACCTCTACGATCTTAGTAGAGAATCAAAGAGCTTTCGCTGTCGGCAGACAGCTATAACCCATATATGCCGCCCGTCTGGCCAATGATCATGTTAGCAAAAGTTGGGTCACCATGCTTCTTTCCGATGGCTTCTCGTATCTAATTTGTATAGCACCGTGCATCCTTTTAGTGTCTACTTTCTCATTTCTGATTTGGGTAGCACCATGTGTTTTTTCGGTGACAACCTTCTCATATCTGATTTGCGTAGCACCTTCCGACCCTACCCATATTAATTTCTCTTTTCAATAGGGTTGTGCCGTCATTCCGACCATACCAATATAATTTCTATTTTCAAGTAGGGTTGTGCCACCATTCTGACCCTACTCATATAATTTCTCTCTCTCAGTAGGGTCGTGTCATCATTCCGACCCTACCCACATATTTTTTTTTCTATTTCAGCCATCAAATCTAATAATCCGACATGTGAGCATGTACTGGCTAATTTTTCGGTGACTTTCTTGTTCAAGATATGCTCATCTCTTGATTTCGAGATGACCCATATATTTTATACCAGTTTCCGACAATTTTCCAGCGACAAATTGACTTTTTGGCGACGTTTATTACTTTTTCAATCACTCTTTCAGTGTGTTCCTGTTTAAGCTGAGGTCTCCTAGATGTCCAGAGCTGTCCTTACTAGTTTTCTTATATTTTCACCAAGTCCTCAGTGATCCTCGTATTAATTACATTCATAACAAGCTTGGTACATATGCCTTGTATTGCACCAGCTTGAGGGGGATTGTTAGAATATGAGTAGGAATAGGAATAATATATAGAATCCTAGTTGGAAAAGGATTGTAATGTAGTGTCCTAGTTAGAAAAGGTGTCTAATGTAGTGTCTATATATAGGGTCTAATAATTTAGATACAGCAATTCAATGACATTCTTCTCTTATATTTCTCACAAGAACTTAGCAAGATCTTTTAGTTTGAGCTTTATCGTGAAATTTCAAGTTTCATGGGGTAGCCAGAACCAGAACGGCATGCTTAGAAATATATTTGAGGCTGAAGAAAATATAAGGCTATATCTATATCTTGTTCAAGAATGAGAAGGGAAAGAAAAGAGGGAGGGCCTAAACCCTTCCCAACGCTTTCGAGGATAGGGGAAAATGCGCTTCTCGTTATTTTCCTACGAATTTAGCAGGTAAGCTGTAAGCAGTTTCCTAATTTGAAGCGAGTCAAAGAGAGAGGAATTAATACTTCAAGGCTGATAAGTACAAGTTTACAATATACAATACAACACATGGAAAAACTCAATGCGACGAAGCAATCAAAATCTTTATAGTCTGAAAACCCTTTTAGTAAAAAAAATTGGAAGGTTCAAAGAGGTTGACATGATATGCTTTGATGTTTACTTTCAGTTACCTCCTAGTCAGATGATGTACAATAGCTCTACCTCTCTCTATTGTACTAGTCTAAGACTGTAATGAGAGTGTGCGAAATGAATTTAGGCTGTAACTTTCCCTTTCAACTCTTTAGTTTTCATCAAGTTTTGTGAGTACAGTTTGATTAGAATTAAACTCTTTGGTGAATTTGCTTGGAATAACCAAAATATTCTGAATTTTTTTGACTTGGTTTGTTTGGTTGTACCGTTAGTACCTTTTATTGGACTTCGAATTAGTTCATCCTCTCAATCTTTTGAAATCAGGTGTTGGTAAATTTTGAGTGTGTAAGTTGTATTTTCAGTTGTTTGCACTCGATACTCGACAGTCTGTTTCTGTTTTCCTACTTGTAGCATACAAGCTTTTATTTTCTAAATTTCTTGAAAATTATATGCGTCATGTCCCTTTTCCTACTGCAAGGACCAAAATGAGCTTGCCAAAGCATGTAATGGCAGACTATCATTTTTCTCATCAGCTTTCATTTTCTAAAGTCCTTTCATCAATTTTCATTTTTTTTTTGCTTAGTTTCATCTAGCCACTATGCTAACACAACATATTCTGTTTCATATCAAGCTTTACCAAGCACTCTATTATTTCAGGTTGTTAAAGTGGCTGATTTTGGTGTTGCCAGAGTGAAGGCACAGACTGGTGTCATGACGGCGGAGACTGGGACTTATAGATGGATGGCCCCTGAGGTATGCTTTAATATCAACAGTATATTTGGTCTTGCAACTACCTAATCTAGCACAACCTTAAGCAGGGAGTAAGCTGTGAGAGGGCAAATTGTGATGCAGATCTTAAATTTAACACAGTGCATATTAGGGATCAACCCAAAGTAGGTGATGTTATAAGAGGAGAGTCAGAGAGGGAGGGATAGAGAGAGGAACTATTGCTTCACACAGTTGGTCATTGTACTTGGTTGAACGCCTCTAATCTAGCTTTTAGACTGGAATTTGCTTCTAATGGAAAGGTCAGATTCTAAGGGAGCAGATTAAACTTTTAATTTCAGCATTAACTGTGGCTTCAGCTTAATTTTAATTCAATTTATAAATATTTTGTTTTAGCAGTTTCAGCACTCATATCCTTGTAGAATATTCTTCAGTAACTTGTATGTAATCCAATTTATGCGACAACTGTCACATTAAACCTGTGACTATCTTCCCTTGATCTGGTACAGGATTATTAAATAATGCTCCTCCATTAAGTTCTGGTATGTCCATTGTTTGTCAACCTCGGTGGAATTTTATCAAGAGAGGTTCCAGCCTATAGACGAAGTATAGAAGGCTTTCTTTTATTTTCTTAAGGTCTTTGTTAAGTTCCTTTGCTTTACCCAAAGAAAATATGTGCATTAGCATTTTGTTTGATTAGGCCAAAAGTTGGGTCGATAACAAAAACTCGACATGACATCTATTTGAAAAGTAGACCAAATACCATGTATTTGTCCGAAACAAATAAGAAAAAAAAAATATTTTGGTGGGTTATAGGGTCAGATAAACTGCTTCTTCTATCAGCCTGTAGCTTTTTATGCTGAATAGCTTTCTTTTGATAACCGTGGTGTCCAGGCAGCTTGTTTTACACCCTGACTAATTCCACATGGCACATGATACCTGCTACCTTCCACCGGCATAGAAATAGGGTAATGCATGATGGCTCTTTTCAAAGAATCTCCATACTTCAATAGACGTAGGTTTATTCTCTAGAGCTCTGGATCTTTGCATAAACTGGTGGGAAAGGATTAACTAGAAGCCTGGTATTGGGAGGTTAGACTTTCATATCCCACAACAGAGCCCAATATCCCTGTCTATTTAATCCCCATTTTGGGTACCAGAAATAATCTACATCAACATCATCATACACGGTATAATCCCACAAGTGAGTACAGGAAGAGTAGGATGTATCCAACGCAGGATTGTACAACAACAACAACAACAAACCCAGTGTATTCCCACCTAGTGGGGTTTGGGGGGTAAGATGTACGCAGTCCATACCTCTACCTCTGACGAAGTAGAAAGGCTGTTTCCGATAGACCCCCGGCTCAAGGCACGAGATACCACACAAACACATAGTAAAGCACAGAAGCAGATTACATAAATCCAACGCAGGATTGTACCAAAAAATAAAACAACAAACAACAAAGATACATTGTTACTTGTTAAAGTAAAAAAAGAATAGCAATATACAAGACAAGTGCAACAACAGAGAGTAATACACATTGAAGAATAAGAAACTGTATGATAACTAAATAATATTACTTAAAAAGAAGAGCAGATGCCGCTAGTTCCCTGCCTCTCCTACAAAAATTGCGACAACACCCAACTAACTACTAATTTTCTACCCTAATCCTCGATCATACCTTCTATCTAAGGTGATGTCCTCAATTAGCTGAAGTTGTATCATGTCAGGTATAATCACCTCCCCCTAGTTCTTTAACCAACCTCTACATCTCCTAATTCGTATTGCAACCAATCTCTCAAACCTCCTCGCAGCTCATCTTCACATGCCCGAACCATTTTAGCGTCACTTCCTTCATCTTGTCCGCCATGGAGGTCACTCCTACTTTACCCTATATAACTTCGTTTCTAATTTTATCTTCCTAGTATGTTCACACATCCATCTTAGCATCCTCATCTCCGCTACTTCTATTTTTTGAACGTGGACGTTTTGACTTGCCAACACTCCGCCCAATATAACAATGTTGATCTAACCATCGCTCTGTAGAACTTACCTTTAATTCTTGGCAATACATTTATCGCTGAAGTACCTAGAGGCGAGCCTTCATTTCACCCATTCCACTCCACTACGGTGGTGACGTCATTGTCATTCTCCCCCTTTCGTTAGATAATTGGAGATTTGGAAAGAGAAGATGAATTAATTGTTTCCAAATCTGAAGATTTTTTTTTTTTGAGAATGTAACGTTTGTATTACAAACCGGCACTTAGGTAGTGTTGAACACCCCTTTACAAATGTATCTAATTAAATAAATAAAAAGCTCCTCAACCTAGCAAGAATCTAAAACTTCTAGGATGTCTTCAGCCTCTACAGTGGAGCTTTTTATACACCAAAAACAAGAAAGCAAGATACAGTCAGTTTTGATCTGTTGTAAAGTTCTGCTTCTATCTTCAAAACTTCTGGCATTCCTTTCCCTCCAGATAGTCCACCAGATACTAGCTGGAATGATCCTCCAGTAAGCCCTATTCTTTGCTCCCATTCCTGCTTCCTCCTAGCTAGATAGAGTGTCAACAATTGTGCTAGGCATTACCCAGTGTATGCCTCTGAGATTGATGAAAATCTTCCATAGCTGGTCAGTGATCCTACAATGCAAAAATAGATGTCCCACTGTCTGCGCTGCCTCTCCACACAAGCAGCAATTTGTGACTAAAATTATATTCCTCTTTCTCAAGTTCTCGTGTGTTAGTACATCCTCCTTTGTTAGCAGCCATGAGAAGCATGCCACCTTTAGGGGAATTTTAGAATTCCAGATTTGTTTCCAAGGCCACCTGCCAGATTGTGTCATTGACCTGTTTAGGAACTTGTATCCGGAGTTAACTTTGTTAGTTCCATTGCTTTGTTCATTACACCGCATTATGTCCCTCTCCTTTAATTCCTTGGAATGATTCAAGCACTTTAAAGAAAATTCAACCATTCTTGGAATTTCCCAATTATTCATACTCCTCCAGAAGCTTAAGTCCCATCCTTGTGAAGACCACAAATCAGCCGCTGACTTATCCTTGTGTTGAGCTAGTTCAAACAAGTCGGGGAACATTTCTGAAAGGCTTCTATCACCTAACCACCTATCTTTCCAAAAATTGGTCTTGCTACCATCATAGACTTTGATGGTGGTGTGGCTTCGCCTGATATGCAACTAACTCCTGATTGACCTCCAAACTGTTACGCCATAAGGGTTGGTTGCTGCCTTAGAGACCCAACCATCCTCCCCATATTTCATCCAGATCACATTCTTCCATAGAGATTGAGATTCATGAGCATATCTCCATAACCACTTTAGTTTCAAAGCTTTGCTCTGATTCTTCAAGTTTTTGATACCCAAGCCTCCCTGCTTTTTACTGGTTATGAGTACTTTCCACTTCTCAAGGTGATACCTTTTTTCTGATTTTGTTGCCTCGCCAAAAAAGGCTCTCCTGATTCTGTCCAGCCTCTGTACAACACTTGCTGGGATGGGATAGGAAAAGGGTTGGGAGAGCATCAAGGACTGTATTGATAAGTGTAAGTCTGCCTCCCATTGATAAGTATTGTGCTTTCCATCTAGACAACTTTCTTTCACATTTTTCTAGCACATTATCCCAGCTTTCGATTGACCTTGATTTAGCCCCTAGAGGCATCCCTAAGTAAATAGAGGGTAGGGTTCTCACTTCACCACCCAAAATTGAAGCCAAGTATACTATGTTTGATACAGGATTGATGGGGTAAATATGACTCTTACGCCAATTGATATGCAATCCTGAAATTCCTTCAAAGAGTACCAGGATAACTCTCAAGTATTTCAACTGTTCTTCATTTGCCTCGCAAAATATTAGGGTATCATCGACATATTGAAGGTGAGTCACCTCCAGATATCTTGCATTATTGGTTCCCACCTCAAAACCGGATATCCATCCGTTGTGTTTTGCTGTCTTTATCATATTATTAAGGCCCTCCATGGCTAGAATAAATAAGAAAGGAGATAGAGGATCTCCTTGTCTTATACCCCTTTGGGCTGCAAAGAAACCTTCGGGTGCCTGTTAATAAGGACAGAAAACTTCACACTGGAGATACAAAAGTTGATCCATCTAATCCACTTCTCACCAAATCCAATTCTTCTAAGTATATTCAACAAGAAACCCCAGTTAACATAGTTAACATGGTCATAAGCCTTTTCTATATCCAGTTTACTTAGAATTGCTAGCTTTTTTTGTGTCATTCTGGAATCCACTGCCTCGTTTGCTATCAATATAGCATTCATGATCTGTTTTCCTCTGATAAATGTGATAAATGTCATCTGTTGAGAATCTACCAGCCTGTCCATTGCCCCCTTGATTCTTTCAGGCAGTACTTTCGACAGTAGCTTGTAGAAGCTTCCTATCAAGCTGATTGGTCTGAAGTTCTTCAACTCTTTGGCCCCTTTCTTCTTAGGAATCAGAGCAATATATGTGGCATTGAAACTTTTCTCCAACATCTCATGTTCATAAAAGTTATGGAATGCATCCATGATGTCACTCTTTACCACATCCCAACACTTCATAAAAAAAACCCATGGTGTAACCCTTCGGTCCAGGAGCCTTATCTATTGCACACTTTTTCTAACAACTGTGTACTTCCTGTTCCTCAAACCTACCTTGTAGTTGGGTCTTTTCTGTCTGAAATTGTTGGGCAGTTAATCATGTTCCCTGTTGGTCTCCACGTTACCGTCTCTGTATACAATTTCTTGTAAAAGTGAATAATTCCCCCTTAATTCTGTCTGGCTCCTTCACAGTTTCCCCTTGGATTTCTAAGAGATCAATACAATTGTTTCTCTTGTACGCATTTGCTGCATTGTGGAAAAATTTAGTGTTGTTGTCGCCCTCTTTCAACCACAAAATTCTGGACCTCTGTCTCCAAGCAGTTTCCTCGTTCTTGATTAACTCTTCATACTCTAGAAATGTTGTTGCCTCCTCTTCTGCCTCCTTCTCAATAAAAGCTCTGGACTCCCTACGGAATCCAACCTTGCCATTTTGTTGAGCAAAGTGCAAGCTTCCTTTTTCCTCTTTACTCCATTCCTTGAGCTTTCCTTTCAAGACTTTTAACTTGCAGGCTAGTATGTAATCAGGTTTACCATCGAAAGTAAAGGAATTCCACCAAGTGCTGATTCTATCTGTGAATGTCTGTGAAGCTCTCTTTGTTTAACTACCAATTTTCAAACTTAAATATGACTTATTCTTGTCCCAAGGACCACATTGAAAAGCTATAGGAACATGATTTGAGGCCATTCTCTGCAAGAACAGTTTGTTTCACTTTGCTGAATTGTTCATTCCATTCAGAGGAAAATAAAATTCTGTCTATCCTTTTAGCTGAGGTGTGCATGTTGCCTTTGAACCATGTAAAAGTACCACCCTCTAGTGGCTGGTCAATTAGTTCCAAATCTTCTCTAGTGTCTGGAAATTCTACCATATTTGAAGATCTTCTCTGTCAGTTTCTTTTTTCAGAAGGGAATCTGCATACATTGAAATCCCCACATACTGCCCAAGGTCCCTTCATTAAACCTCTAAAAACCCCTAACTCATCCCACACCTCTCTTCTTTCCACCTTATCATTTGGAGCATAGACCCCTGTTATGTGGCAATTAAAATTCTGTAACAAAGCTTTAAAACTGCAGGTTAGTGTGTGGACCCCTGTTTCTAGTACATCTCCCTTCCACACTCTACTATCCAACAACATGATTATTCCTCCCCTTGTACCACTTGCTTCCAGATGGGCATACTGAATCCATCTCCCTCCCCAAATTTGTTTAACTATTTCTTGGATATCTCCTTGCAGTTCAGTTTCCTGCAAATAGATAATATCGGCCCTCCAGTGTTCTATAAAATTTGTCACCACCCTCCTCTTTCCCCCATCATTTAATCCCCTAACATTCCAAGACACCAAATTGAGCTTCATGACTCAATTTGTGTACGCCCTTTCCCCTTATTCTTGCCCTCATTGCTTTTAAATTTAACATCAAAGGAGACATTTGCTTATAACAGTTCTTTGTTCTTGAAGGTTATAGAACACAAGCCATATGATCACAAAGCAGATATTTTCAGTTTTGGGGTTCTGTTATGGGAATTGATGACTGGAAAGGTATTTATCTGCATTCTGTAGTAGTTAAATTTTTTATTTAGTTACTTTTTCTTTTTTGTGTTGTTTGGTTGTATTTATCTCTTTATTTGGCTACCAGCTTCCATATGAGTACTTGACCCCACTACAAGCTGCCATTGGAGTGGTCCAGAAGGTACGATATATTATCAAATGCGACCATGATGGTTGGATGCATATTACTTGTGCCTACATAAGCATGCAGATGCATATTAAAGAAAATACATATATGATGGTAGTTCTTTCTAATGGATTTCAGGGGCTGCGACCAACTATTCCCAAACAAACTCATCCAAAACTTTCCGAGTTACTGGAGAAATGTTGGCTACGAGATCCAACACTGAGACCTGATTTTCCTGAAATAATAGAGATATTGCAGCAAATTGCAAAGGAGGTATGTGCTAATTTTCCTGTACATTACCCAATCAATCCTATCATAATTGTTGTTTCAGAGAAAAGTAGTGTGAATACATACTACACAAACGATTGATAGATTAGAAGACATTAATCGACTCGCCAGCGAAAACATACGTCCTTTAGTCAAGTTCCAATGCATAGAGGTAGATGAAGGCATTGTTTTTTTTTCCTTTTGTGTTTGCCAAAAATCAAGCTGGCAAAAGGAATGGTCACTTTTCATGATGTCGAACAATTTTGACGCCCATAATGTGAATTTGTAATGAGCGGTTAATTTAAGGATTTTCCCCCAATCTTCAGCATCCAAATTCCAAAATCACTTTCCTTCTTTCTTATTGTTACTGTTATGTAATTGTCATGTAGATGTACTTATTACTGCTTTGGTTTTAGGACCTGTTGGCCATAAATTTTCCAAGTAATTTTTGGGGAAAAAATTGGCAAATTTAGTTTGGCCATATAGAATTTGTCAATTTTTGGCAAAAAAACCAAGATCCCAAAACTAGAAAAAAGTGATTTTTGGGCCAAAATCTTGATTTTGGATTCTTTTCAAAATTAAAAAATTACTCCAAACTTTTGAAACCCACTAATAATTACTTCAACTGTAATCTATCTACTCGACCAACCCCTCATTAAACCGTTCCTTTCTTGTTGATGGCTCTTTCTTGTGGCTCTGTTTATGCTTAAAAAGAATTCAACTATTGCAGTACTAGGGTAATTGATGCTTGTACCTTTTTTTGTTGGTTGGTGAGTGAAGTAAATATATTAGTAGTAGTTTTTTATTAAAATACTGTGTTATGATTTTGGATAATGTAGTATCTAGTTTATTATAAAATGATAATGCTATATCAAACTTATGGGTATTTTAATCAACTTTTAGAACTTCTGGGTATAAATCATATTTCATGTTTTTTTTTTTTCAAACGAATGAATATGTTTCTCAAAATCGATGGTCAAACACATGTTGAAACTTTACCCTAACGGACTTGCCAAAAATATCTGAGAATCTATGGCCAAACACTAGCTTAATAATATTTCAGAAGTCCCCAACTTCTCCTTATGTGAAGACGTGTTAAAACATTAACATCCTATTAACATTTTCTATTGGTCAGGTTGCGGATGAGGAAGATGATCGTCGCAAGGAGAAGCCCTCTGGAGGATTCTTTTCAGTCCTCAGACGCGGACACCATTAAGTAGATACACTTATAGAAAATGTTGATAAAAAATTATAATCTGATAACATGCATCTAGCTTCTTTATCCATATTGTACAGATTTTTTCATGATGTCATTTTCAATAGAAAGTTTTTGCTAATCTTTTGAGATATCCTTCTTTAGGTGGTCATTCGTTCTTTCAGCATTTTCTTCCTTGTGTTCAAGAAGCTTATCCAGAAAGACGAGGCCATCTGAAAGGCAAATCGTGTACTTCTACGACTTTTGGAGCTTATGCTATTTTGTCAACCTCATCCTTAGCTAGGTCATTCTCTTTAACAATAGTCATAAAAGCTAAGATGTGCTCGTGCAGATCCTTTGTTCTGTCGTACTTTGGTATATTCAGCTGAACCTTCTCGGAATAGATTGTGGTTTCGCGATGGCCTTGTATAGTAATTGTGCGTAAGTTGAGAATTCGGTTTCTTTAAAAACGGGATTGCCACTGGGATCTTATTCATGCGAGTGTGTAATTCATTCAAACTCGATGTAAGTTCATCCCTAATAGATTCCCGCACATATTCTAATCTCAGAACTGCTTCCTGACCTATCGGCTCTATATTCTCCTGAACGTGCCTTAGTTTCGGGACTGATTACTGAATTTCTCGATGGTGTGGACGTTCTGGGGGCGGTGGCGGCAATCCATGTATCCCAGTTTTATTAGAAGCCATCATGATCAACACCTTTTATAATTTCATCACTCTTTGTTCCTAGATGGATGTATGTGGTCATTATAGACATTGTCAAAATCTCTGAAGCCTCTTTGAGGTCGTTCATATTCGATCAGCCATTGTTGCTCTAGGTGATTCTCTGCCTCATTGAATGTACCTTGGGAGTTCCTTCTCTCAGGCCCGTTGTGCATTTTCATTTGTCAGATTTACAATTTCTTGATGGACCACTACCGCATTAATAGCGGTAGAGCACTTCTCATGATAACCGGAATGGTCCTGGATAACATTATGGAGGAACACTTTTGCCACGTTTCCCTCATTGTTGTTCACTATTGCCATAAGTTATCTATGAAAACAAACGTATCTAAGCAGGTAAATACATAGAATAGTGAGTTAAATCAATACCACTATTGTCCCAACTCCGCATCGGGTGTCAAACTGTTTATCTGAAAGTCAGTAGAATTGAATCTGCCATGAGGTCACGGACATGTGGGTCGATTTAATTTGAATTTTAGAGATTAAACGAGTTCCGGAATCGAAGGTTGATTATGTATGTGTTCTTGAGAACGAAGTCTCAGTTAATTAATCCAAGTGAGAAAAATTTGTAGCGCAAGAATATCAGTCTTGCATTGTATTGCAAAAATCCAATTCTCGACAAGTGAATGAAGCAACTATTCATAGACAATGAACCAACAAGAATGCTCAACTTTTACTACTTGAAAATCCTCTCTCTGGCTGACCCCCCATGAGTACACCTAACACGCCGCCGACAACCGCCACGATCCCACCGGAACTCCCCAATCCTCGAGAATCTAGTACGGAAATTGAAAACCCAGCTACACATCCTTCAAAAATGTTCTTCTCAACAACAACAAAAAAGAAACCAACCGTTCTTATAGCATCTATGATGGACAACCGTTGAACAAGTCTGAGAACGATGAAGACGCCATCGAACTAACTGAACAAGAAAAACGAAGGATCCACCAACCATGGAGCCTGTCAGTAATCCTGTAACACCCTGTATTTCCCTAGCATAATGTAAGTCCTAGTGCATGAGTATTCATAAATAAAAATTTGAAACACTCATCATTTTTCAGTTTAGAGCCTGCCATTGCGTAGGAAATTCAATTAGCTTTGCAACAATATAAAATTCGCAGAAATCCGATAACCGGGTAAGAAGTTATGGCGATTTTAAGTTTCAGTCATTAAACATCGTTTATTTTAACCCTTAACGTATCGCAGAGACAGTCCAAATGACAATTGTCAATTTTCAGTGTGACTCCGCGATGTTGGCGCGTCGCAGAGTAGGCCAATTTCCAGTTTGGCAATTTCCAGTGGGCCTCCGCGATGGTGGCGCGTCGCGGAGGTGGCCAAATTGACACTTCAAAGGATTAACGCATAGCTCCGCGTCGCGGTGTTCGTCTAGGTCCCAATTATCCCTTTTTTCAGTGGCTTGGCGCTATAGTGGTGCGTCTCGCCAAGGCAAAAAATCGGGATCTTCAGTTTCAACTTTCGTTTTTAAATATGGTCCGGGGTATTTGGGTCTTTTTTTCACGGCCCTAATTAATTTTAAAACACGAAATTTAACCCGTAAACACCCTATGTAGCTATCATTATTTCAATTCCTCACACAATCAAAGATCCCCTTTTCAAGAACAAGAAACCCTAACTCTCAAATTCAAGGCCAATCCTCAAGAACTCACCCAAAACTTCAAAAATTCACTATCCCAGGTATGTTAGATGTTCATCCATGGAGTCGAAATATCCTATTTTAATTACCAAGTTATAATCTTTTCAAGCTATTTGATTTTAAATTATGATTTCACCCATGAACCTGCATGTATTGTTGATTTTATACCATGTTATCATGAAATTATTGATATTATTCAATCCTCTATGTTTTTATATTATTATTTATTGAATAAAACCATGATTTAGTACTATTATGTTGAATTCATGCTATTTTTATATGTTCCATGACATTCCTATGATTGTTTTAAACCCTGAACTACAAGTATTTGATAAAATGCCTACAAGAGTGATTGATTTAAATAAAAGCCTTCATGTTTTGTCTTTCAAGCTTTAGTGTCATTTTACTATTATTGTTTTTGAATACCCGAAATCCATAGCTTTTTACTTAGTCTAGTATCTGTATATTATAGAATAGTCTTCAGAACATACTATGAGCATTATCAGAACAGTCAGTTACCAGTCAGATGAACTTAGAACAGTCTAGTATTCCAGTGTCTTTCAGTTGGGAGTAGGATTTAGCACCGAGCGAGAGTAGGGATGGCGGATTCCCCGTTAGATAGGCAGAGTCGTTAGTAGCAATTCCTATACTTTAGAACTACGTAGTCAGCTTAGGGTATGAGAAATCACCCGTCAGATTAGGCTTGACTATCTCGCAGGGTCACCCGTCAGTTCAGGCTTGACACCCTTAGTCCTTGGGACATTATATCAGTTTAATAAATCCACACAACTATGTTAGTACCCGTGGGACGATATTAACACCCTTTCAATTAGGGTTACAAGTTGGACCCCGATTAGCTCAAATTAGGGAATGTCGATTAGATGATACCTCCCACTGTATCAGATATTGTAATACCTCGTACTTCTACGTAGCTTAAAATCATCCCAAAAATGTTAAATACTTGCTTTAAAAGATGAATCCACTTTTATACACGTGGAACTTTCAAGATTTTAACTTTTGATTATGTGAAAAATTGAATAATCTTTCCATCGATACCAAATTCGCCTAAATCTGGTATCGGGGTAGAAAGTTATTGTCGAAATATGAAAATCAGTCTGAACCGCCCAAGTGTGATGGAAAGGGCCGACGGACCGTCGATCTAGCGACGGAGCTTCACCCAAACCATCACAGCGGAGCCAGTGAGTCAACCTTCTAGCCAGGCGCGATGGAATGGCCGACAGACCATTGAGCTAACGATGGACCGTTACCCAAATCGTCTCAACCAAGGCAAAAAGATCACATTCTGGCCTAGTACGACGAGAAGGTCGACGGGCTATCGAGCCAGCGACGGACCGTCGCCCAAGCCGTTACAACTGAGGCAGTAAGACCATCTTCTGGCCTAACTGCGACGGACAGAGTGACAAACCGTCGTGCCAGTGATGGACCGTCGCTAATAAGGCAGCAACCCATTTTCTAACTAGAATTCGACAGACAAAGCGACGAACCGTCGAGCCAGTGACGGATCGTCGCCTAAGCCGTCGCAGATCTCATTCAACAATTTAAAGCTATTTTTATAAGGGTGTTTGGGTATTTTCCACCCTTTTTAACACCTAATTATACTAGACCAAAGCTTATAACTTCATTATTCATCTACAACACCAAATTAGGATTTCTCTCAAAGATCAATCACCAAGAACAAGATCCAAACCCTTCTTCAAGAAACTAAGAAATCCAAATCTTCAGGTTCAAGAACCATCAAGAAAACATCAAGATCTATGTTTTCCAATCCAAGAACATTCAAGAAACGTTAGTTATCTTTCTAGATTCAAGCTTTTGAGGTATGTCAAGTGTTGATTCATGGGTCCCTTTCACCTATGAAGCTCAAGAATCTCTTTTCAAATTCCAAAGATTGTGTATTTATGAATGTTCATGATTTAGTTGAATTGAAATTCAGGTCTATGTTGTTGTAGGGTTTTGATTCATGTTTTAAAATTACATGTTCCAATGATTGATCCTAGTATGTGATAATTTGCATAATATTCATGATAAACCCTTCAAATTGCAAATTTGTTTATGCAACCATGATAATTAGATATATTGATGATGGTATAACCACAGTATGCTCCCCATGTATTTGATTAAATGCCTATGTGAAGGAAAAAGTTCCAATGATAATATGAAATTCCCATTCATGTACAAGTTAATACATGTCAAGTGTTTTGATGAAATGTCTTAGTCAATGAATTATGGATATATGTATAGCCATTGTTGTGTTTTCGAACTTGTGCCATGAATTACTTTCATGCTATCGAGTCCTGGGGGTACTTGTACCTAACAATTAGCTGTGTGCCTAGAGCTAGTGTTAGTTTTCAAGATACCTTCAGTCAAGCCATGATCAGTAGAATTCAGTAACATTCCGTCAGTCCACGAAATTCAGTGAACTCAGTCCAGTTCAGTCCAGTATATTCAGTTCAGTGTCTATTCAGATGGGAGTACGATTCATCACCGAGTAAGCCCAAGGATGGGACCTCACCTGTTAGTTGAGAGTGTGATTCTTAGAAGAAATCCTTACGCTCCAGAACTACGTATCCAACATAGGTTGAGACATCAAACCTTCTAGATGAGGGTAGATGAGGTAGCTTAACTTGATAGATGAAGGTCCCGCCGTTCTCATTAGAGTACCTGTTAGATGAGGGTCACTCATAGCCTTTCCTTATCAATGGCACGGTATTGACACCTTTCCAATTGGGGTTACAGATTAAACCCCAGCTCAGCAATAATAGCTTATTAGGGGCATGTCAGTTAAATAACTACTTCCCACAGTCTCAGTATCAGGTCTCAGTAATAGAACTTAGATAGTTCTACAGAATTCAGGGCTGTCAGATACAGTCACTCAGCTCAGTACGGAACTCAGCTAGTTCCATCAGAACCTAAACTATTAGATACAGTCGCTCAGTATCAGTTATATCAGTTATCAAAAATCCATGTTATCAGTATTCAGACTCAGTAATCAGTGTTGTCACGATCTCATTTATAGTTATGTATTTATACATGTATTCCTACGTTTATGTTACTCAGTCAATCAGTATTGCTCATGCATATGAACCTTTACATTCAGTTTATCTCACTTGCGTACCAATATATTCTCGCGTACTAACGCATACTTTTCTTTTGCACTATGGTGTTTTATACCATAGGTTCAAGCTTCTAGAACGAAGTCGAACCATATAAGTAATCATAACAATGCAAAAAGAACTTATCCAAAATACCAATCATGCCCAAAATCAGGTGTTAATAGTGTAAAAACTACTAATACAATCCAAGAGTCAAATACATCAGAAAAATAACCACAAAGGAATAATATTTGTCTCCGAATACCAATAAAGACATAAATACTATAGAAAGATAGAGGTGAACTTCATACGCATGAATGTCCAACCGTTACCTTGGAAGCTCTAACAATCACCCGAGTCAAGCAAGTTGAGGCGTACTTGAGCTAGGACCTGCATCGAAAGGGTGCAGTAGGCATGAGTATGATCCACTTGTACTCAGTAAGTATTATAGGTCGACCAAGGAAAGTAGTAAATAAAGCATACAAAATATACACTAAGGGCAAGTCACCTGCAATCAGAAAATATCCTACAATAGTAGTCCACACCGCTTGCGCTAACAGTTTTAATATATTATATACACACCAAGATAGAACACCAGTACGCATTATATCACATATAAGTAGAATAAGGGGAAACATGCATATACAAGATTATCAAATACAAGTAAAAGAAGATAAGACTATTACATAGATGGCAAGTCAAAACGACAATACAACACAAAAAAGTAAGTGCAATGTATATGATGATGATGATGCATCAGGTCGTCGCACAACCTCCGAGATCCTCGCATAATCCCCTTATATACCTATGGATCTAAAGCTTCCCGACGTAGGACCCATGGGGGTTCGTCAACCTATATACAATTCACATATCTCATATCTCATTTCTGTTATATTCCTTGAAAAGAGTTTTATAAGGTGTTATAATATCTCCTCCCCGACACATCCCTCGGGAAGGGTTTTTACAAAAGTGTTGCTAATGTTACCCAGGTATTGCCACAGTGGTATGAATGTTTCATGAATGAGTATGATATGAGGATGTAATGCTCACAACCAATCACAATGAGTATATCCACAACTAACCACATGATATATATCCACAACCAACCACAATGATATATTTTCACAACCATGTGAGCCAATATCCACTCATTATTTTCGTTCATCCATGAATTTTCACATATCTCATATGCCAATAAAGTATGAATATAATCACAATACACCAATGGTACCACATTAAGAATTTTATTAACATAATACAAGTATTCACATGTATTCAAGGCTATCAATATCATATAGGATCCCACACGGTCACACATATTACATAATATCTCAATTTTGATGATTACATCACATATAGGCCCCCACACAGGTACAACACATAGATAGTCATTTTTCATGATTAGTTCTCACCCTTAACATGCATTTTGTACCATCATTTACTATCCAGCCCAGTTTTAAAGAGTTAAGCCATAACCTACCTCAAAAGCCAAAATCGGTCTGCTACACTTCGAACCCACGATCTTACTTTTCACGAGCAATTTTGAACTCTACTAAAAATATTAAATATGAAATCTATGCCTCAATACAAAACCAACGACACCCATATTGACTACTTTTGGTTCGGGGTCAAAACGGACCCTCAAATGGGTTTTCGAAAAAGAAGAGCAAAATTGAAACTTTACTTCAAAAACATGTTCTCCATATTTTTAGAAATCTATAGCTGAAAATTCAAGTCAAATCGAGTAAAAAATAAAGTTCAAATTGAAGAAAAATCATTTTTAAGATTTACCAGGTAAAATCTTTGAAATCCATGTTAATATCAAGAATCGGGCTTGTTTTGAAGGTTAAATTGATACAAAACTATTAATTATAAGATGAAAATATTATTTAAGTAAAATTGGAGTTTAAAATCAAGCCCTAAATTTTTTGAGATTTTGAGAAATTAGTTAAGAAATTATTAAGAAAAAAGTAAATTCTTACCTTAAATCCACAATAGAATAAATAAATATATGTTAATCTAGCTTCTCAAGCTTCCACAAATTTTACTTTTAAGCTCCCACACTATTTTAGGGTTTAACTCTCAAGAGAAAGGTGAAAGAATGAACAAAAACCAGATAAAAAGGGTTATTTATATTGTACCCGAGTTACCAGGCATTTAACACATAAATCACAATCCTCAATCCCGATTTACCCTTTATGTATCTGGTTGCATCAGCAACTTGGTGAACCGACTATTTTTAAGTCGAAGCAGACTTCGATGAGGTGTCGAAATTCGATCAGAGTTTGATATACGTAAACGAACTATGTAACCACATGAAATTCGACGCTAATGGCGATATCAGAATTTCAAAAAAAAAATCATTTTCACAAATTCGACACCGGAAACTCAAAATTATAATTTTCCAAATCGAGGTTTGAAATGAGATTTAAAAGTCGTAAAATTACACCAAATATGTCACAACATTAAAATTGACGTTTTAGATCTGCGGGAGAAGTCGGAGTTTTCATCCGAGGTCATTTCGACCAAATGTGGGTTCCACACCCATATTTCAAATTTTCCAACTTTTCGACCAATAGGTCGAAATGAGCTTGGGTGCACCGAGATCCGAACCAAAGGTCTATCTAGCCTAAAATTGATATTCCAGAGCTGTTGGTGTAATCTTTTTAGCCATCCATCGCACAGATCAAAAGATATTCTCATAAGTCCAAAATACGACACTCGAAGCCATCAAAAATCACAATATTGCATAAATGGTATCAAAATACATCAAAAACTGTGTCAATCACCCACACACCCCAGAAATACCATAATGCAATTATGGGGAGGGGTAAAATAGTCAAATAATATAGAAACACATATTTTACATATTTTATCAAAAAGTTGACCGTTACGTCATCCACCATTAAAAATTTAGTTCGTCCTCAAACTAAAGGCAAAATAAATACCTGAATCAACAAAGAGTTAGGGATAGAAACTATGCATATTAGACTCAACCTCCCAAGTAGCCTCATCAATAGGTCGATGTCGCCACTGAACCTTAACCACAGGGATAACTCTAGAATGTAACCATTTAACATCCCTAGCCAAAAAAAAATGAAGAATGGCTCCTCAACAAAAGATAACTGCTCATCTAACTGAATTGACTCCCAACGAATGACATGAGACTCATTAGGAATATAGTGACGAAGCATAGAAACATGAAAAAATTGGATGAACAACTGATAGATTAGAGGGCAAAGCCAACTCATAAGTCACATCACCAATAGTCCAAATAATCTCAAATGGTCCAATAAACTTGGGGATAAACTTGCCCCTCTTCCCAAACCTCATCATACCCCTCATGGGTGAAACTCAAAAGAAAACACGATCACCAACACCAAATCTCAAGGCACAAAGTCTACGATCAGCATAGCACTTTTGCCTACTTTGAGTTGTTCTATCCAAAGACTCACGAAGCAAATTCGTTCCTCGAGGTCTCACCTCTGAAACATCAAACCAACCCATTGAGGAGCGACAACACCTTCCATACAACGCCTCAAAATGAGCCATATCAATACTAGAATGGTAGATATTATTATATGTAAACTCTGCTAAAGCCAAATATTCTCCTACTGGCCACCAAAATCCATCACACAAGCGCTGAGCATATCCTTCAAAACCTGAATAGTCCACTCCGACTGACTGTTAGTCTGGGGTGAAATGTCGTACTAATATCAATCCGAGTACCCAACTCATCGTAAAATGTCTTCTAAAAGTGAGATATGAATATAGAATCTTAATCTGAAATAATGGACACCGACTCACCATGAAGATGCATAATCTTACAAATGTAGACATGAGCCAACCTCTTAGCACTGAACAAGACCTGAACCAAAATAAAATGAGCTGACTTGGTTAATTGATCCATAATGACCCAAACACTGTCAGAACCATGAGATGTACGAAGCAAACCAGTCATAAAATCCATGGTGATCCATTCCCACTTCTACTTGGTAATGGGTAACCTCTGAAGCAACCCACCAGGACTTATATACTTGAGCTTCTCCTGCTGAAAATATAGGCTACAAGCCATAAAATCTGCCACATCTCGCCTCATACCACCCCACCTGTAATGTTACCTCTAATCATAATACATCTTAATCACACCTGGATGGATAGAATATCTGGAACAATGGACCTCCTCCAAGATCAACCTAATCCAATCACTCATTTTGTCATACAAACTCGACCTCCAATCCGCAAAACTCCATCTGAATCAAGTGAGGCTTCCTTAGCCTCCTTACTCAACACCCTATCTCGAATCAACCTTAATCCAATATTATCAAATTGATGAGCTCAAACCTACTCCATTAAAAAAGATCTAGCCTCCACAAAAGCCAAAACACGCCTAAGTATCGAAATATCAAGCCTAACCACCTGGTTAGCTAAAGACTGAACATCTAAGGCTAAAGTCTTCTCCTGGGTCAAAAGATAGGCCAATCTATCCATGCTAGTCAACCTTCGGCTCAAGGCATTTGCAACCATATTAGCCTTGCCCGGATGGTAGAGAATAGTCAAGTTATATTCCTTAAGTAACTCAAGCCAATGACGCTGCCTCATATTAAGATCTCACTTGATGAAGTACTGAAGGCTACGATGATCAGAGAAGATTTCACAATGGACTCCATACAAGTAGTAAGTCCACAATATAAAGGCAAACACAACTACGCACAACTCTAAATCATGGGTAGGATAATTCCTCCCATGAGGCTTCAACTAAGGAGACGTATAAGTAATTACGTTACCCTCTTGCATCAATATATCACCTACCCCAACACCTGAAGCATTACAAAAGATAGTAAAATCTATGGCCTCCTTGGGCAAAGTCAAGATAGGAGTTGAAGTCAACAAATCCTTAAGCTTTTGAAATCTCGCCTCACAAGCATCAGACCACTGAAAAGAAATCTTTTTCTGGGTCAACTTGGTCAATAGAGATGCAATGGATGAAAAATCCTCAACAAAATGCTGATAATAACCTGCCAAGACAACAAAACTCTGAATCTCGGTGGGCAAAGTAGGTCTAGTCCAATCACGAACCGCTGCAACTACTGCTGCAACCTTGGCTAGATCAACTATAATACCTTCCTTAGTCACCACATGACCCAAGAAAGAAATAGACTCCAATCAAAACTCGCACTTAGAGAACTTAACATACAACTTCGCATTCCTCAATCTCTGAAGAACAATCTGCAAATGCTCCCCATACTCAACCTCACTCTTGGAATACACTAAGATATCATCTATAAATATAATAACAAATGAGTCAAGATACTATCGAAACACCCAGTTCATCAACTCCATGAATGCAGCAAGGGCATTGGTCAATCTGAAGGACTTAACCAAGAACTACTAATAACCATATCGAGTCCAAAAAGCTCTCTTCAGATTATCCGAAGCTCTAATCCTCAACTGGTGATAATTGAACCTCAAATAAATCTTTAAAAATACCACAACACCCTGAAGCTGGTCAAATAAATCATCAATGAGAGAAAAAGAATACTTATTCTTAACCGTCACCTTATTCAACTATCGATAATTAATGCATATCCGCATAGACCCAACCTTTTTCTTCACAAACAAGACAGACACACCCCAAGGTGAATCACTAGGTTGGATAATCCCTTATCCAACAACTCCTACAACTCTACTGGGGTCATCCTATGAGGAGGAACAGAGATGGACTTGGTGCCCGACTCAACATCAATAACGTAATCAATATCTCGATCCAGAGGCATACTAGGCAAGTTTGTAGGGAGCACGTCCATAAACTCATAGGCAATATAGACAGAATCTAAGTAAGAAGGCGAAATAACACTGGTGTCACCGATATAAGCCAAGTAAGATAAACATCCCTTCTCAATCAATTTATAAGCCTAAACATAAGATATAATCCTCTTAGGACCCGACGAAGCTAAAGTCACAGTCTTGGCAAAATAATCCAAGACAACATAATAAAGAGCCAACCAATACATGCCCAAAATAATATTAAAATCGATCATATCTAATACAAGCAAATCTACCAAAATCTCACGCCCAGCAAAATTCACAATATAAGATCAGTACACCTGATCCACCACTAAAGAATCACCTATCGGGGTAGCTAAATAAATTGGCATGGCAAGAGGATTATTAACAGAATTAAAACTCGAAGCAAAATATACAGACACATAAGAGAAAGTTGATTCGAGATCAAATAATACAGATTAGGTTTGAAATAAACGGGGATGATACCTATAATCACAATATCAAAAGCCTCTGCCTCAGGTCTGGCTGGTATAACATAACACTGACTACGACCACCAACTACCTGGGTGGCCCCACGGCTACCACCATAGGATCCACCATCTTTACCTCTCACATCTCTAGTAGAACCCCTACCTCTCACAGCTAAAATAAGAGTAGCTCGAATCACCTAACGAAGACAGTCCCTGGCCACATGGCCAATCTCATTACACATATAACAATCTCTATGACCAGCTTTAACAGGAGAAGGTACAACTGGGCCTAAACATCCACCTTAAACTACTGAACTAGAAGATCCACCACCTAAACTCTGTAAAGCCGACACTGGCCTACGATGGTATTCATGAGAACCTCTAAAATATTTACCTCGAAAGGTCTGACTCCTGAATTTACCAAAACGCCGCACCTTCATTGCGCCTCTCTAAGATACACTAAGAATACCCTCTGTCATCTTAGCATGATCCATTATACTCTGGAAAGAAACCCCAAACAAAACCATCAGAGATGTAGCCAACTAAAACAAAACATCCAAATCATTCACAAACTTCTGAATCTTCTCAGAATCGGTGAAAATGTTATGGTGAAAATGTTATCCTAGGAATATCTGGATAGAGTATAGAAACATGACTCATACTCAGCAACTGTTATGGAGCCTTGCCCCAAATGATCAGACTCGTCCCATATCCGATCCCTCAAACTATTAGGCACAAATTTCTCCAGAAAGACATCAACAAACTGATCCCATGAAAACTCGAGAGCATCAACAGGCCTATAACTGATAGTAGTATAAGCCATACCATTTGCGCAGAAAGAGTGAAACACAACTAAGAACACAAAGTATGAAAGGACTTCACACGATAAAGAATAAAATGAAGGAAGATTCTTAAAGACATCCTATAGCCTCTCAAAGATAGCGAACGTCTATGTACCGATCCCCGAGACTCTATTAGACATATCGCTCTTACACCATTGAGACCAATGAAATCTGAATGCTCTGATATCAATTTGTCACGACCCAAAAATGAGGGTCATGATGGCATATGCCACGGCGTACCTATACAAGTAAGCCTATCACCCAAACTGATACAAAAAAAAAATAAAAAGATAGAAATATCCCAAAGTAATGCTTCTAGAATGAAGCCGAACCATATAAGTAATCATAACAATGCAGAAAGAACTTATCCAAAATATCAATCATGCCCAAAACCATGTGTCAATAGTGTAAGAACTATTAATATAATCCAAGAGTCAAATACATCAGAAAAATAATCACAAAGGAATAATATGTGTCTTCAAATAACAATAAAGACATAACTACTATAGAAAGATAGAGGTAAACTTTGGACGCATGAATGTCCAACCGCTACCTTGGAAGCTTCAAGAATCGCCCGAGTCAAGAGAGCTGAGTACTTAGTAGGTATCATAGGCCAACCAAGAAAAGTAGTAAATAAAACATAAAAAATATGTACTAGGGGAACGTCACCTACAATCAAAAAATGTCCCACAACGGTAGCCCACACCACTTGCGCTAACAGTTCTAATATATCACATATAAACCAAGATAGAATACGAGTATGCATTATTTCACATATAAGCAGAATAAGGGGGAACATGCATATACAAGATCATCAAATACAAGAAAAAGAAAAATAGAAAATTATATAGATGGCAAGTCAACAGGGCAATACAACAAAATATAAACACAGTAAAGTAAGTGCAATGTATATGATGATGATAATGAATCATGAGGTCGTCGCACAACCTCCGGGATCGTTGCACAATTTGCGTATATACTTACTAAGCTAAATCTTCCCAACGTTGGATCCATGAGGGGTTCGTCAACCCACATACAATTAACATATCTCATATCTTTATTCTGGCATATCCCTCAGAAAGAGTTTTATAAGGTGTTACAATATCTCCTTCCCGACACATTCCTTGGGGAGGGTTTTTAAAAATGTGTTGCCACCGTGGTACTAATGTTTCATGAATGAGTATGATATGAGGATGTAATGCTCACAACCAATCACAATAAGTATTTCTACAACCAACCACATGATATCTATCCACAACCAACCACAATGATACATTTTCACAACCATGTGAGCCAATATTCACTCATTATTTTTGTTCATTCATAAATTTCCACATGTCTCGTATGCCACTAAAGTATGAATATAATCACAATACATCAGTGGTACGATATTAAGCATTTTAATTATACATAAAATTATTCAAATGTATTCAAGGCTATCAATATCACATAGGACCCCACGCGGTCACACATATCACATAATATCTTAATTTTGACGATTACATCATATATAGGCCCCCACACAGGCACAACACATAAATAGTCATTTTTCATGATTAGTTCTCACCCTTAACATGTATTTTGTACCATCATTTACTACCCAACCCAGTTTGAAAGAGTTAAGCCATAACCTACCTCAAAAGTCAAAACTGGTTCATTACACTTCAAACCCACGACCTTACTTTTCACGAACAATCTTAAAATCTACTAAAGATATCAAATATAAAATCTAAGCATCAAAATAAAACCAACGACACCCATATTGACTACTTTTGGTTCGGGGTCAAAACGGACCCCAGAATGGATTTTTGAAAAAGAAGAAAAAAATCAGAACTTTACTTCAAAAAATGTTCCCCATATTTTTAGGAATCTATAGCTTAAAATTCAAGTCAAATCGAGTAAAAAATGAAGTTGAAATTAAAGAAAAACTATTTTAAAACTTTACTGGGTAAAATCTTTGAAATCCGGGTTAAAATCAAGAATCGGGTTTGTTTTGAAGGTTAAATTAATAAAAAATTAGTGATTATAAGATAAAAATATTATTCAATGAAAGGAGTGAAATTGGAGTTTAAAATTAAGCTCTAAGATTTTTGGGGTTTTGAGAAATTAATTAAGAAATTACTAAGAAAAGAGTAAAATCTTACCTTAAATCCGTGATAGAATCAAGAAATATATGTTAATCTAGCTTCCCAAGCTCCCACAAAACTTAAATTTTAAGCTCCCATATTATTTTAGGGTTTAACTCTCAAGAGGAAGGTGGAAGAATGAGAAAAATAGGATAAAAAGGGTTATTTATACTCTACCCGAGTTACTAGGCGTTTAATACATAAATCATAATCTCAATCCCGATTTACCCTTTATGTATCTGGTTGTACCAACAACTTGGTGCACCAGATATTTTTTAAGTCGAAGAGGACTTGGACGGGGTGCTCGAAATTCACTTGGAGTTTGATATATATGAACGAACTATGTAATCATACTAAATTCGATGCTCCAAATTCAATGACGATATCAGAATTTAAAAAAAAAATCATTTTCACAAAGTCGACCCCCGAAATCCAAAATTGTAATTTTTCAAACCCAGGGTCGAAATGAGATTTAAACGTCATAAAATTACACCAAATATGTCACCACCCTAAAATCGATGTTCTGGATTTGCTGGAGAAGTCGATTTTTTCATCTGAGGTTATTTCGACCAAATATGGGTCCCACACCCATATTTCCAATTTTTCAACTTTTCGATCAATAGGTCGAAATGAGCTTGGGTGCACCCGGACCCAAACCAAAGGTCTAACTAGCCTAAAATTGATATTGCGGAGCTGCTGGCACAGTCCGTTAATCCATCCATCGCACGAATCAAAAGATATCTCATAAATTCAAAATAAGGCTCTCGAAGCTATCAAAAACCACAATATCACGTAAATGGTACCAAAATACATCGAAAACTAGGTCAATCACCCCAGAAATACCATAATGCAACTACGGAGAGGGGTAAAACAGTCAAATAACACAGAAACACATATTTCACATATTTTATCAAAAAGTTGATCTTTACACCTGCACTTTTTTATTTTTTCATTATTTTTCTTTTTATTTTTAAAAAATTATTGTTCTATTTTTTTTTTTAACAATTACTTATAATTTTACAACATTTTTTTTATTTTTCTGTCAATTCTTCATACTTAGAAAAGAAAATACTCAATAAATTGTATTTCTTCACGTACATTTTTGGGTCAATTAAATACAAACAGAGTATAATTTTGTTTGTTATTTAAAAATAACATATTCTATACAACAATGATATATTTACATATTTTATACATCAGTGATACAATTTCTATACACATCTTATACATATACATAATCTATACAATAAAGACATAGTTTTTATACATATCACATACAAAAAAAATATATTCTACACAACAATTATATAGTTTATATAATCTTTAGCTGCAACAATTATTTAGATACATATTTTATACAGTTTCTATACACATGGTACATATATATATATATTATACAACTATTATACAGTTTATACAGTTTATATATATATATATATATATATATATATATATATATATATATATATATATATATATATTGATACAATTCCTATATCATATTGATACAATCCTTATACCATGTTGATACAATTCATGTACCATATTAATACGCTCCTTATATCATACTGATACAACATATACAAAATTAATAAGTCCCGACTGATATTTTTTAAATTAATTTGGGTCGACTAGCAACTTCATGTCTAATAGCCCAAACATTAGCCATTTATTTATAGATTGATGATGCGAAACCCAAAAAAAAAATAAAAATTGTTCACATAGCGTTATAACATTATTTTTATTTTATTCTTAATTTAAGGATTTACTTTCTTAAATTTTATTTCTATTCCTTTTGTTATTTGAGTGTAAAAATCACGAATTTCTATGTATCTAAGATTTAGGAGCAAATTTTAAGAAAAAGTACAAGAAATATACTACTAACATGTAGCCACGTAGGGTGGCTATGTAGCCATGTAGGGTGGCTAATGTGTTTTAAAATTATAATGGTAATTATGAGTTTGAAAAGAATAGATAATTATGTCAAGAGTTGGCAACTGATATGTGATTTTTGAATGTACATTTGCCACGTATCAATTGCAAGTGAGAGAAAAAGAGGAAGTGCAATATAGCTGTACTTTTGTTATCGTAATGATGCAATTGCTATTCAAATATGTCAAGCAAAATGGCGTTGGACTGAAATTACTTCGGCCGATTAGCCATTTCATTGCGGGAAAAGGACATGGCTATTTTGAAAAGAAATAGTTCATAATTTAAAAATGTGGAGTCAGTCAATTCAATTTATTTTCCTTTTTAGTAATTTAGTCCAATTTATAACAATTGAAGTCAGTCGGCCGCATGCAGTCTTTATACCCAATTGATATATTCTTATACCATATTGATATACTTTTATACTATATTAATACACTTTTTAGAAAAGAAAGGGGGATCCCTATGCCCAATTGATACTCTTTTATATCATATTTATACACATTTATAACAAGAGAGAAGGAGAACCTATGCATGCATATGCAATGTCCATATGCCCAATTGATACTCTTTTATATTAGATTGATACACTTTGATACCATATTAATACAGTATATATACCACATAAATACACCTTTTACAGAGGAAATTTGTGCAAGCGTATACAATAGCTATAGCAAATTGATATAGTACATATAGCACATTCATACACCTTTTCAAACGGATGGATAGAAATCTGTGCATGTTTTTGTGCACATATACAAACACATGATAGTAGTATACCTATATGAAATGTATAAAATATGAACCAACATATTTTATACAATTCAAAAACTGATTATACAACATATATATATATTTTATATATGTATATACCAACACATGACAACTGTCTAATTGTATTTGACAATTATTGTATACATATATATATATTAAAAAATTGACATGATATACATAATTGTGTGTAACTAACAAAAAACGAAAAGATAAATAGACATATATATATATATATATATATATATATATATATATATATTGTAAATACGTTCATATGAATATACATTTGGGTATATAAAAAATACCTTAGAGTTATTCACAATGTCGTTTCTCCCCCTTTTGGAGTGAGAATCCTTCAAACTTTTTTCTTTTCCTTGAGTTTATACAAAATCTCAATGACAGATTATACAAATTGAGATATACCTAATGTCTAATGGAAGAACAAACATAGTTTATACAAATCAACTCTAAAAATATACCATTTTGTTATATACAAACAATAGTTGTATACCTATATGTAATGTATAAAAAATAAACCAACACATGTATATGCCAACACATGACAACTATCTAATTATATATGATGGTTATTTGTATACATACATACATACATACATATACATATACATATATATATATAT
>NC_061120.1:132671134-132763330 GCF_002878395.1 Capsicum annuum | reverse complement strand
TAACTTAACGGGGGTCCTATTATCCCCCTGAACTAATTAAAAGTATAATTTTGACACCCTTAGTGCCTACATGGACCATTCAGTTTGTTGTGCCATGTATGTGCCACGTAGGCACTAAGGGTGTCAAAATTACACTTTTAATTAGTTTAGGGGGGGTAATAGGACCCCCTTTAAGTTGAGGTGTGTCTCAGCCATTTTGGATATAGTTCAAGGGTGAAATAGAATATTTTCTCATATATATATACACACACATACACATATATGTTGTATATGTATTGAAACCTATTTTTCGCATGAATTTGAAGAAAAAAATTGATGAAATATTTTTGATGTAATATATCTTTGGGCAAATGACAAAAATATAATATTTAAGAGTCAATATAAAAAAACCTACCAATAGTTTCTACTTTTCAAGGAAAAAGATTAAAGAAGATGATGGAAAATTTAAGAAGAGAGACAAATCAAATAAATGAAAAATTTAAGAAGAGAGAGAAAAATCAAATAAAGTGGCCAATTTTAAAATTTAAATCAAAAAATAAATAAGTGCTCAATTAAGTCAATCAAAATTTAAGCTAATTAGATGTGAGAGATTAATTGCGTGTTATACAAGCTATTATGTTTGTATATGGGGGTTCACTTAAATAATAATTCTTTAACTAAATTTTGACTATGCCAGGTAATTATTTAAGAAAAAATAACATAAACATACAACGTAACTTAACATATTTACACAAATTCCCACCCTTACAAAGTAATTATAAAAATTTTAACTAATTATGTATCTTTGTTGGATGTATTGGAAACTAATTATGTATCTCGACAGACCTGAAATAGATAAAATATATTGAGAGCTAATTATGTATCTTTATAATTTTTTTTAATCTTTGTTGGATGTATTATGTATCTCGACAGATCCAAAATTAAAAAAATATATCGAAAGCTAGTTATGTGTCTTTACAATGAAAAAAATACACCTTTATGGAAAATATTGGGAGTTAATTATGTATCTCAACAAAATCAAAATCAAAATTTTCAATAATTATGCAAAACATTAGGATTTTCTGTAATTAAGCTCCAAATTATCAAGATTTATGTTGTTTGCCCTTATTTTAAACTTTAACCATGATCGATAATCAAGGACCCTTTTAATCTATGTTATGTATTTCCATATATAAACACGTCTATTAGTATTTGATCTTAGCTGATGTCTATATTTTTCAATTTTGGTTGTGCATAAGTGACAACGCCCAAGCGCATACGCAAGTATACGTGGTCTTATCAAGTAGTAAAGTAGCATAATGAAATCCAAGTATCGATCCCACAGAGACTTGGTTCCACAATAATTCTATTTTAGTTCACAATTTAGATTCAATTGATGCAAGTGTAACAAAAAAAAAGAGTTTGTAATCTATAACTAGAGAAAGTAAACAATGCGTAAATAAAGATCTTGAAACAATCAATAGGAGAAAACCCAGGGTTAAAGCACTTTAAACAATCATACTATGTATTGAATTTCATTCGTTAACTTGCTTATCTTGGTTGTTGATTCGTAGGGTTAGTTGCATGATTATGGTTTCCCAACCTCTAATCCTTTACCTAAGTTGAACCTTACAACTACATCGTTGAGTGGGGATGTAATAGTCCACTTAAGTTCTTTAAACTATCATCCTATGTGTGAATCAAGTAAGGTGTCTAACTACATTCCTGTCCTACACACTAATTTGAATTCCTTATTTCATAAAGGAATACAAACCATACTTTGTTTATCCCAATGTTCTGTCCCCTATTCTCTCTTCCTAGATCAAAAGATAGACAATTGATATATTCTAAGGGTTGCGAATCCTTAAAATAGTTACATCAAAGATAAACAAAGAACCAATAATGATAAGCAAAGTTAAACAAACTTAATTCAAAATAATAGTACTCATGTCATTGGCTTTAACCTCGAAAAAAGGGTGTTTAGCCACGCATAGTCATAATCGTAATCATAAATTGGTAATTAACGACTAAAAATATGTATGAACTAAATTAAAATAATAAAAACCTAAATATGAAGTTTCAAAAGCCACTTGATCTACAAAATATCCTCTATGATCTCTAAAAACTTGATATAACATGTATTTATAGTATAAAAGTAAGCCAAGTCCGTGTTGGAATTGAATTGCAGCAGTTTGTGAGCACGAGAATGGAGGGGGCACCGCCCTGGGTTGCGCCCCAATCCAGGTGAGGCGTCGCCCTTGATAGAGTGCCGATCCAGGTGAGGCTGCACCCTGCCCATAGCCCTTCTCTAGGTGGGGCATCGCTTCCATATCGCCTTGAGCCTCTGGAATTTGTTCTCTGAATTTTGGTTAAGTGTTAAGTCTCCTATCTTAGTCCCTTGTCTTGCGGTGTCTTTCCCATGGAGTTCCAGCCTTTTTAACATCAAAATATCATCATATTCAGCTCCCAAAGCATCCTACATAATCACACACCACGAATTAGCAATTTCAAACAACACTACATTCGTAACGACGAATCAAAACAAGAGCTAAACTAGGCTAGTTCGCATTGATCTTTCACTTATTGTTCCAGCTGTACACTCAGTCAAATTGAAATTTTATCACTACCAACAAGTTATTCCACTCATAATCACACATTTAAACCATAAGGAACTCACTAAATACATCAGAATCTAATAGGATCAACTAGACAAGAACCTAGCTTAAGCTAGTAACGTTAGTTTTCTGGGTTGAACTCTAAATAAATATTCTAGGTACAAACTTGTTTGGAATTCACTTTTAATATTATAAACACATTCTTTAAAATTTATATGCACAATCATCTAATTACCAACCTATATAGCACACAAATCGTCCTTAAAACAAGGCTTAAAAGTCTAGAATAGTGACACTAGAATGCATAAATACATCCAACATCAATAAGTAGACACTTAAACTATCATAAAACTCAATAACACACGGATGCTGCATAAACATAGTTATAAATAATAACGAATGTCTATTAAGATGTCACAATCAGATTTCTCAGGTCATGATGGCACCTACCATAACCCGCCAGTAGGTAAGCCAACTCATAGTCCGAAATAACTAGTAACAGACTAATAAGAAAAGCAGAAGTAAAACAAAGAAAAAGAGAAAGAATACTAAAAGAAAGAAATACATCTCTTAAAACCTGGTGAAATTAGTACAAGAGCTTCTAATAGAACAAGAGTGCAAATTAGAATATAGAGTAAACATATACAAATCCTTCTAAAATATATATAAAAATAAAGATTAGTCTAAACAACAAGAAAGTATGAGAGAGAGCAGGAACAACTATGAACATCAGGATCTCACCATAAATCTTGATTCATGTCTGCTCCACACAATGTACACATCAACGATGAGAAATCCTACGGTGATCTGCAGACTACAAAGTGTAGTATGAGTACCAAACATAGGTATTCAGTAGTCATTGGTCGATTGAGATCCAAAGATAATGCAAGTATAAATAACATGAAAAAAAGAAAAATAAACTAAGGAAACCATCTAAGAAATGACACATAATAATACCAAGGAAAAAATAGGGATAACTATCATACACTACAAGGGATTCGGGATGAAACTATGCCAGTAATAAGGATAAGCTATTATGTTCTACTAGTAATCAGGAATGAAAGCATAATGCCATTAGTAGCTAGTCATCGCATGATGGTACATTGAAATAAGAATTACACAATGTACAATAGAAGTACTAAGGAAGAGATATACGAGAGATAATAGTAATACTATAATACCCCTATCGTTTCTTAAGCCTAAATCCATCTTTTGAGTGAATAGGGATAACTTCCAAATTGATTGTTGTTTATCTAATTTTTTATTTCCCTAAATTCTAATTTCTATAATGTGGAGAATTGGATAAGCTTTCCATCGACATAAGATTCACCCGAATCGGACACCCGGTGAGGAAGTTAGAGCCATTTTATAATTCTCCGAGACTCTAACCAATAGTGCAACCATGAATCAAGCTCTTGAGAAATAAATTATATTTATTTTGTTGTTTTATAATCAAGGATGGTGTGTATTAAGGCATTAAATATGTCCTAACGATTGGGCGAATCAAAACATTCCTTACCGATTGAATTCTTGGGAAGGATATTGGTATAGTCAACTTCAAATGATCATATCTCTCATTATACTTGGAATTTTTTCGTTCATGACCTATCAACAGATATATAATTGAATTATCTTTCCAATGATACCAATTTCGCCAAAATTCGATATTGGAGCAAAGAGTTATACCCATTTTACTCCAGCATGGTCAAGCTGGAAAACGATGACGACGGTTCTGACGGGCTGTCACGTTTCTGATGACGTTGTCACTTTATGACGACATTTCTGACGATGCTTCAGCCCTGGGCATAAAATCAAGAATTGGAACCCTTTTTGTGACGACCATTCGTGGCCTATCACGGACCTGACGGTCCGTCACGGATAGCGTCAAGTATATTTTTCTAGCAACTCAAGCACGTTTTTAAAAGAGTATTTTGGTCTTTTCCACTCGTTTTTAGCCTCTCTATATATACTAGTAGTGGAGAAAAACTTCATTATCTCTCATTCTCTTCCAAGAAATAGATCAAGAAACTAGAGTTTTCTTCTAAAATTCTAAATCAAATCTTCTCCAAGAAATTTAAGAATTTTCCAAAGATTTCACCAAGTTTTCCAAGAATCAAATTTTTTCAAGTCAAAGGCATCAAGAAACTTAGCTCAAAAGTGTGAAGAAGAGTTTCCAATCAAGCTTGTTCATCTTAAATCCATAATCCAAGGTATGTGGGGTTTAAACAAGAACACTTCTGTCGTTCTTGAGCCCAAAGATTTAATTTGTACTATTGAAGTTCATGATTTTTGCAAAATGGGTTTACACCCATATTACTTTATTAATGATTTATGATATTTGAGCTATTCAAGATTGATACACATGACTATTTCATCATTTATTTCTTAAATTGATAACTCATGCCATGAGTTGAATATCGTTATTATGAGTTGATGATTTCCGAATGATTTGAGATAAGAGTCATGATTTAAGCTTTTCTATGAGAAGTTGATTATTGAATATATATATTGATATTTGAGCTTGAGAGTCAAGAATGAGTCCTTTGATGTTTTCTTGAAGTTTTTGATACATGATTATTTTAAAATTTCTAAATTTTGACTTGATATTTAATATTGTGAATTTTATGTTTCTACCATGAGTTGGTATTTCAAGTGCTTTCAAGACATGTGTCAAGCTTTAAACTTCCTTATGACAAATTGAATTATTTAGTATATTGATTTTTGAGATTGAGTCGTTATAATGAGTCTTGATATTTCCTCAAAGTTATTGATGTTGCCATGATTTAATGAATTAATACATCTTGATGTTGAGAAAGATTGTTTGATTTTGAGTCGAGTTAGGGATCCACAGAGTATATGATTTACAGATGATATATATATATATATATATATATATATATATATATTTATGTTTTGGTCTTTATAATAGACCCATGAGTTGATATTGATTAAGGTGGATTCCCTAACCTGTTCTGAGCTGAGTCTGGGAGGAGTATTTAGCACCGAGCGGGAAATTTCATATTTCTCCAAAACTACGTGCCACCGTAGGATTGATGTTGATAATTGTAGGCCAAAGGCCGAGTGTGGGATTGTCATTCTAAAATTGAGGTTATAATCCTTGGCAAGAGTACGACGCTCCCTCCAATGTGGGGTTCTTTCCTTAGGAGGGCAATACATTAGACTCCATGCGGCTCACATGGTGTAGTTATATCGGTTATAAGAAACTTCCAAGTCCATAATAGTCCAAGTTTTCATGAGTTACCGAGTCACTCTAAGTCATGATTTTAAAAGTTTGAGTTGAGTGTAATGATTTATGAGATTTATAGTGCCTGTACTATTATTGATGATTTACAAGGAATATATTTCAATTAATTCAAGTAAAGAAAGTCGTTATCGTCAGCATGCATGATTTTCATAATCATTTATGATATTATTTATAATGTTGGATTGCACCCCCACATACTCAGTACATTCCTTAAAGTACTGATCCCCATATATTTCTATAGGCTACAGTGCATTATAATGTAGGTAAAAGTTATAGCGTAGATACTGCATTCAGTCAGTTTACAGCTTCCAGTTAGCAGGTGATGAGTTCTTTTGATTCGAGGGCTTGAGTCAGTTATACAGTTCGAGAAGTGTTGTATTTTTTCTTACTTTAGTCGTATTGAGATTGGGTAGTTGGGAGTCATGACCCATCTATCTAAAGTACGTACCAGTAAAGGCTTCATAGACAGTCAGTAGAAGTTGATGTATTTAGTTTCAGTTTCATTTGTAAAAGTAGAGTTGTAATCTTGTAAAGTTCATATTTGTATTGAGCAAGTTCGGATAAGTTCTATGTTTTCGCTGATCTTATATATATTTAAGCATTTTATCCAGTTGTTTACGAGTTATGCTAGTAGGAGGGTTAGCTTGGGATCACTTGTGCCCTTAAGCACCGTGTGACGTTTCAGGACCCAAATTTCGGGGCGTTACAAATATGAAGAAAGAGTATGTGTGTATGTATAAATATATAATACTACGAAGGAAATTGGTCCCATAACATAAGATTAGCTAAATCTAAAAGTTCTAACCAGAGGGAGCTGGCATAAAAACCTAAATCTCATACGGGTTACAATGTCAAGAGGGAAACTAACTGTAGCATAATCAGGGCCTCTAACCAAGTGTGGAAAATAATGAAATAATCTACTAATAATTAAACTCAACATAATGAAAAGTAATGGAACTCGAAAACGTACCTACAGTCTGGAGTACCAATCTATAACCAGCATGTCACGAATCATACAATTATAATAACCAAAAATTATGTAACTAGATAGTCTGGACAACTGATAACTTAATCGAGCCCCCATAAACTCGAAACGTATAATTAAACACTCAGCCACCAGCAATTATAACCTGTACTTATGCAGCCCCATAAGACCGATAGATACAGATGGCAAATAATTATACTGGTGATAGGCGATGCATATAAATAAATAAAAGCTATGAAAACTAGGTGATGCAAGATAATCCAAGTACCATATCCCATCAAGTGCCATAATGCACTACGTGTATACACCTTCTCCAGTTCAGTAGCTCACAAAGGCAGGACCTACGGCGATCATCCTTCTCCGATACTATAGTTCACCGAATGAAGGGGCCTATAGGGGTTTTGAGATATCCATATACACTACTTGATCCAAAATTAGGACTTCCATAATCCATATCTATATATATATATATATACTAGAGGAGCATGGCCCGTGTTAGCACGGGCCCAACGTTAAGATATTTATTTGTTTTTTCGATCTTGATATATTTAAATAGAATTTTTTAATAAAAGGATTGCATATGTTTTCTAGGATTCATCCAGATCTAAAATGAGTTCAACATATGTTATTTTAATATGTATTTAGATACTTTAAGTAGTTAACTATTGTAATTTATAATTTATTTTATGTAATTTTTAAATTAACATACGTTACTTTTCTTGTCTAAACTTTTGTGGCATTGATAGTCAATTATATTTTAAAAATAATTTAAGTTTTTAATTATTGTGATTTATAATACTTTTCTTCTATGATCGTAATTTATAATACCTTTTATGTAATTTTTGAATAATATATGCTAATTTCCTTGTCCAGAGTTTTGTGTTGACGATAGCCAATTATATTTCTTAAGTAATTTAAATTTTTAATTATTGTGATTTATAATATTTTTTCTATTTCAACTTATGTGGCACAATGCTTAAATGACCATAATAATTAATTAGGGGTGATATAGTAAAATCACGACTGAAGCAGCGAAGCATAAATGTCTTAAATGACTTGCAACAACTAATTAGAAGTGACATAGCAAAATTACTATAAAAAATACTTGTGAAAAATTTAAGTGGACCTCATATAAGACCTCAAGTTAATTTGAAACATCAAGAGTTAATTTATCATTTTTATATCTATTTTATTTTTATTAAATATTATTAATTTTTTAATACTTAAATAATTTATAATAATTAATTAGGGGTTATATTTAGTAAAACTATGGTTGAAGCAGCTGAAGCAGACATGTCATAACGTCTATTTTAATTTTTTTTATTAAATATTATTAATTTTTAATATATAAATGACTTATAATAATTAATTAGGAGTGATATAATAGAATCACGATTGAAGCAACTTAATTAGACATGTCAAAAATGTTAATTTTACATTTTTAATTAAATATTATTTATTTTTTAATACATAAATAATATATAATAATTAATTATAGGTGATATAGTAAAATCATGGATTCAATATTATTGATTTTTCAATACATAAGTGACTTATAATAATTAATTACGGGTGATACATTAAAATTACGATTGAAGCAGCTGAAGCAGAAATCAGTCAACTTTTTAATTTTTTTTTGTTAATTATTTTTATTTACAGTACTTTTTATTTTATTTTCAAATAATATATGTTGTTTTATATCTTTTTCTGTTCCGTCCCAATTTATGTGGCACTAATAAATTTTGATATTCAATCAAATATTTTATGTTGGCATATCATTTTATTATTCTTATTTTTTTAATACATAAATGACTTATAATAAGGTGGGATATAGTAAAATCATCGTTTGAAAGACGATAATTTAATTTAAAACATCAAGAGTTAATTTTGCATTTTATGTCTATTGTATTTTTTTTATTAAATATTATATATTTTCTTAATACCTAGATGACTCATAATAATTAATTAAGAGCGAGTGGTTATGTTATTACTATAAAAATTAATATAATTTTGTCATATCCAATAGTAATCATCGATAACTTACCGGAGTAGTATATTAATTAAATACGAGATGCTATATTTTGCATATGCAAAATATGATATTATTAAAAATTATTGGATAGTGCTTTATATTTATCTTTCACAATAATAAAATTTTACTATATATTTTTCTTTATTTTTTTTTAACTTGATACATATTGACCCAACACAAATTCTAATAAAATATTCATTAGAAATTTATTTTATTAAATTAAATTTATTAGTTTTGTACTTTAAAAATTTAAAGTTAAGTTTAAATATTAGTATTTCTATATAACAAAAAATAATTTTAAAATTTAAATTTACTAAAATAAATAAATAAAAAGTGTAATTTTCTATATAAAACTTAATTAAAATAATAAAATTGATTTACTTTAAATATTTAGTTGCAATTAATTAAGATAATTTTTTATTTTGTCATGATTTATGCTGCACCGATAAAATTTTGAGAGTTGAATAAAACTTTTATCTATTTTTAAAAAAATATTTTAACTTGTTAATTATTGTGATTAATAATAATTTTTATGTAATTATCGAATAATATATTTACACCTTGTGTCCCAATTTATGTGGCTTCGATACAATTTTAAGAGTCATCTAAAATTTTTTATATATCATTTAAATATTTTAAGTTGTTAATTGTTATGATTTGCAGTACTTTTTCTTTTGTCTTAATTTATGTGGCATTGCTAAAATAATGAGAGTCAACAAAATTTCTATATGTTTTTTAAATATTTTAAGTTATTAATTATTGTGATTTGTGGTAACAAATTAGTTTTGAATATGATAGCCAATTAAATAAATATTTTTTTTACTTCCAAAATGTAGTTATAGTTAATTAATATAAATTAATAGAATATATTAAATATTTAAACCATTATGATGAAACAATGGAATCATTATATATTGGGGCATGATATGTAATTAAGTGGAAGTAGGTGGGTTTTTTTGGTAATTACATGAGGGAACGAAACCACCTCTTCTATATAATAGAAAATATTATCATAAGGAATACCAGACTTGCATCGGAACTGAAGAGTAAATATTTTGTAAAATCATTACCCAAGATCAAGTTCGGGACTAAAATAATATAGTAACGTATAAAGGATCAAAATCTTCCTCGATCGAAGTGAGTAAGTATATGGTAAAAGAGAGTGGATCAATAATGGAACAGAATCAACTTCGGTCTAATTTCTAAAGTAATACATTTAGTTCAAAAGCTCATAAATCATTAATAAAAGTGGCATAACTTCCGTTTAAAGAATCAATATTAAATTTAAAAAGTGAGAATAAATTCCTTTTTAGAAAATAGTAGTAAATCAAGGTTTCGTTAGAACTGTGCCACTACTCAGTGCAAATGCGCCTAAATGTATGTATGCCATCACTAGTAGCCAAAAAATAGCTAAGTGAAAGGTCAATCAAAGCATAGAGGACTAACTTGGCATCCAACTAGTATTATAACCATGACCTTGGGCCTAACATTACATAACTCAATAAGGTATTAATGCCTTAAATTAGGGAACTTGAGTAAACAAGGGCATAAAGCTACTAGAAGAGTATAATTGGGAAATACCATCCAAACGATTAAGTCTTTTATTAAAGGAGCCTGTATGCAAAACTATGGTTAATCAAGTCTATAATTAGGTATAATAGGGTCCTACAACCCTAACAAGTATTCTAGACTAAAGTTCGTGTCACATTTTTATTCTAAATCCCCTAATTAGGTTAATTCATGATATATCTAAGTATAAACATAACCTATTATGCCTACCTAGCATGGAAAATATACAATACACAATCTCATAGAGATAAGTAGACCTAAGTCTACCTCGATGTCGAACTATAACCTTGAATAATCCACAAATTACTCATTCTTACTCCTCGATACCAAAGTGATGTCGCACTATCAAAAACATCATATAGACGTTAATATAAGTAAAATGATATCCATATTGCAATATAAAACTTCAGACCTAAAATTGGATAAAAAATAGGCCCTTAGTGCCCGCTAGCGATATTTCAAAATTGAATTCATCACGAGGTCCCTCGACGGACAAGAAATATGTGCTTGAAATTTAAACACCAATGAAGCACATATCGGGGCTCAAACCATCCCGCAAAGTTAAGAAATTGAAGACCTAATTTGTAGGAATTTACAAAGAAAACCCTGGAATTTTATGGGTGAAAACAATGGGAAAATGACCAAAGTGTGTTGAAGTAACTTACCTTAGCCTCAGTGGATGATCTCCCACTATTTTACACACTCTAAACTCCAATAGTGGAGGAAAAAACCCTAGAAAATGTGGGAAAATCAGATGAAGAGGGGGGATTTATCAGCAACGATCACTACTAAAGCGACCACTTAATTGCTAAAGCGGCTACCAGTAAAGTGGCGGGCGCAGAGGGGTGAGAGACCAGTAAGGAGACACCTTAATTGCTAAAGCGATGTCCACTTAAGCAAAATTGACCGCTAAAGCGACCCTCAACTGAGTATACAAGGCTACTAAATCGGCACAAAGTCACTAAAGAGACTATTGCTTAAGCGACTCCTATAACTCTTTAGCGGTCACACTAGATACCTGAAACCAACAAAATACTAAGTCCTAACGTACTCCGATCGGATACAAGATTCATCTAGAACCCGATGCACGCAAACAAAATATGCTACCATACCAAATTTGATATTCCAAAATTTATGAAACTATCAAAATTTCCATCCAAGGTTGTTTATACAAAGAGTGGGCTCTCACACCTATAGTTTCATTTTAACTTTCACCCAATAACTCAAAATGAGTCCGAAAGTCTTTGGACCTGAAATAAGGGTCTCCCTAACATAAAATCCATGTTTTGAAGCTATCAACACTATCAAAATTCTCATCTAAGGTTATTTACTAGAATTTTTGGCCCAAGACCAATTTCTCAACTTCAAAAGCTCCAATCCAGGAAATGAGCATAAAACCCAAACGAACTGCCCTAAAACCAAACTGACGGTTCCAATAAGTCATAAATGACCTATAACTGTAATGGGATGGCATAAAACATCAAAAATATATGAAAACCAAGAAAATGACCCGAAGGATCATTATAATATCCACTACTAAAAGAACTTTCATCTTTAAAAGTTAATGGATAAAAAGAGCCTAAAAGCTCAAATGATGAGGTGCTCGGACTGCATGCCCCGAGCAAGAATTCCTAGATAACCACCAAGGAAAACTAATGCTTCTAAGGGATTTCTTTAAAGGTATTGCTTTTTTCACAACCTAACTTCACTTCCTAAACAACTAAATAACGAGCCTTCAACTAAACATGACCGAAGCACACAAACCTAAACCATCGCATTCTGGCATAACATCGATATAAGCCTAACCAAGAAACTATTCAACTAGGCTAAGGAAAACCCAAAGTATGACTCATACAACTAACTCCAAATTCCAAATTTAGCATTATCTTGTCTTTCCAAACTTGATGTCAACTCTGAGTTACAAAAAATCTCTCCAACATCAGTTGAGTCCTATTGGCATAATCACATCGCATTAATATCATATGGCTAAAGCTAAACCATCGAAAGCTGTATAAGCTAGCACAGGAATAATGCCTAATAAGGTTTACCTGAATATTTAAATGGTGACAACCAATATCTGTGATCCCTGCCAAGGCACTAATCGGTCTAGATGACCCTCAAAATTAATAGTCATGAGTCTAATGCACAATTTATCAAAACTAAATGCTTCACTCCAGAATGACCCATCGACTGTGGGTGAAACCATACTAAGCCCAACCTGAGTCAATCTCTCATTAAGTAGACTTCTAAAAGTCTGTGGAAAGTTAAGAACCAAGGTAAAAAATAGTAGAAACCAACACCATCTTCCAATGGACCATCCTCTGAGTAATGTTTTGGCACAATCTTCTCAAACTGAAGAAAATTAAGCTGGTAGGTAAAAGGTAGGCCTAATTAATGCGTCAACAAAGTATCAACAGAGTTAAATTTTGATACAAAGGTTGCAACAATATTACATAATCCATAACTATAATCTAAACACCAAAGTTGAACTACTAGATCTCAAATATTAAACTAATTCTAGTGATAAGTAAGCATCCATACTCTAAAATATATCACAACTTCCAATCCTTTATACAAAAAATTAGAAATGGAACTAACAAGTCTTCACTAAGGTCAAATACCCAATTCAATCTCATATCCAAGAATCAAGCATATACCCTAAATCAATATCACTTTAAAAAACTAAGCACATCTATTAGTTTATGAAATGGACAAAATTGTAATAGTGCCCAAAAACACAATCATAATTGAAGAAAACCACCGGCTGGAAATACAAGTAGTCAAATCCACATCTTCTAAGAGTATAACACATAAAGGTATGAACAAGAACTCACCAAGGCTACAAAAACTATAGCAAAATCTCGAGTAACTCCAAAAATACAATCTTAGCTTGAATCTGGTCAAACCAATACTCAATCCATGGCTATGAATAGTCACTCCCAAAAGACACCAACTTTGGTTATAAAAAATTGATACTCCAGCATATATCACTAATAAGAGGCATTTCATAAAGTCATATTAGGCTGAGTAATTATTGAGATGCGTAATTTCTGAATCACCTACTTTATACCAACCTTAACTCAACTGAGCCATAAACTACATCACAAAAAAAAGGAGTACCCACCTCAACACCAATACCAAGATCAAGACTATTACCAGGGGATAAATCAAATAAATCAAAAAACAAACCTCAGACTATCAACATTAGGAATGGGCCATAGAAAAGAATCATAAATTCTGGAATCATAATGAAACCATGATATGCCAAACCTACCTTCACCTTCAAAACATATCAAAACATACTTAAAAACTTACCTTACCTCACTAACAAAAAGAAAAACCAGTTATCCAAGGTACCTGTCTAAGACAATAGACAAGAATCACAAGAAGGGAAACATTAGCCAGATAATACTAGTTTAGACATCTATCAAGTTAAGATCAATCAAAGTTAAAACACTAACCATAATAACAAAAGTAGTAAATTCAGGTGGCTTAAAAATGAGAAACTCAACCAGTACCACTCTAGGATCACAATAAGGCCAAAATGTCAAAAGAAAGGAACTTTAACCCAAATACTACACCCTAAGGAAATCAAAATACTGATCCACTCAATCCACTACTAAAATAAATCATCTATAGGGGTAGACACAAATGCACAAGTACTCTCAAAGACTAATAATAATTAATTTAGAAATTTCAAAGCATAAAACCATTGATTGGTATGAAAACCCAACTCAGTTCAAATAAAACTGAAAGGATAGAAAACAAAAGCACAGTTATACGATAGAATCCAAAGTCATAGACCCTGATATGCCTAAACAAGTATGAATAAAACTGATTCAAAGCCCGAACTGAGCATTTGATCGACCAACTAAAATACTAATGAAATGCCCCAAACTTTGGCCCTTGTGAAATTCTTGAGTCTTGAACTTTCTGTTCATCATACGACTCAACCCTAAGTCGTATAGTGTAGTGATGGGTCTAGGGGCCCTAGTTGTATATTGGTTAGTGTGTTGATGACCAAGTTCTATCATAGTTATGACAAATCCATATGAGTCCTATGGTTTTATGAAGAGAGGTAGGTTCCAATCATATGTTGTCCAGTGTCTGGCCCTTGATGTTTTACCTTGGATATGAGTTGATGGTACTAGTCGAATGGTCTAGTGATGAGTTAGGTAAGGGAGTCATATGTTGGATAGAATATGGTTTCCAACTTCTTAATATTGTGATAAATTAAAGGTACTACTCGTATGTTATGGTGATGAGTTGGAGGGTCAACTCATACCCACCTATAAGTTTTCTACAACTTTTAACCCGAGGGTATTTTGAACATTTCCTACCCCAAGCCCTTAAGACCATGTGTCGTATAACACTTATTGGGCATTCATTCTATACATTAAAATATTAAAACACTTTTTAAGAACCTCTCAAGAAGTTTGGGCTAGGGTTTCTTCAAAATTGTCACCTAAAGGCTTAAAGATCAAAATCTCTTCGTGAATCTTCATAACTTAGGCATGTGACTCTTCATTCATTATTAGTTCACAAAAATCACATGTTTTAAACATTTTTCATGAATCATTAATGGTGGTTTTGAAAATCATGGTTGAGGGTTTTAATGCATAATGTTGAGTCTTATTTTATCATGGTTTAAATTATAATTGTATATATTTTCATAATGTTTTTGCACATGTGGGTGCTTGAAAATTGTGAATTAAACTAAGGTGTCATGGTGAACCATAACTTGATGGTTTTTGACTTGAATAATGGTTTAATAATGGTATGTCCTCAACCTATTTGTGAAAATATCAATGCGAATAATCTTGTCATATATTGAATTATGTTTTTAACTAAGGCATTGGCCGATGAATGTTGATGATTAGTAAATGGTTTCATGAAGACCTGTGGGACATAAATTAGTTTGAATTATAACCTTAGTAGTTTAATTGGCTAAATGGGTTTGGGTCCTTAAATGTTGAATTGAATAGATGTCTTGGTTTAGACAATGGGTTCGAGTCCCAAAGTTGATTAATAATGGTTATGGCATGTTGTACGCTTGTAAGTGGGGTTGGTATGATGATACCAATGGGCTGCCTTTGATAATAAATTGGATTAATGGTTGTGCATATGTGTAATGGATATTTTAATTAGGCCTTAAAGTGGGATGTGTAGCTGACCGTGAAAGTGGAGTCTGAAAGACTAACACTAGAAACCGTGCGAGCTGATGTGGGTGTCTTTGTGATCGGAAGGTTTGAGTCCCTCGAATAAATATGTAAATGAGAGGTTTGAGTCCCCCATATTGTATGCATTGGTGCTTAAGTCGCTTTGAGAGAGTTGAGTCCATATAGCCCGTGGGTGCTTTATTTTATGATGGTTATGCTACACAACCCAGGTTAGGGTTTTTAAATGCATGCTAAACCTTGTTCTTCTTTCCTGGAAAGGTATATATATGCGTGCGATTTCATATGATAATTTGATTTTGTTTTGAATGATAGTATTATTTTGTTCCTCTATCCCTGAGTTACATGCTAGTGTTCCAACCACTAACCATCTTCGAACTCTATATCACCATGCAATGCAGACACCAAAACTTCTTCTATTTTCCTTGCATACTGATCAAGTGCTCAAGTTAGTTAGTGAGTTAACATTGAAGTGTTGAGCTTCCATGCTTAGTAAGGCTTTATTTCATGGTCTTTATTGCTTATGTATTTGACTTTGTTTAGAAGGCATTTTTGGTGATTGTTGGGGGGCATGTCTTGATATTTTATTGACTTTAAATTTATAGAGTCTTTGTTAGATTACATGGACGTGGGTGTGTTTGTTTGGTGGATTGGCTCGATGATGGATGGTTGTCTGGTTATCGGTGATTGTCTTAGATATTTCTTGAATAAATATTAGTATTAGCTTAGACTATCTTTTTATATGTTTGGAATTCATCCGACAATTGAGGTTGTTGGGCTAACTAGATTAGGTAAAGGGGTAACCTTTGGTTCATGTGAGACTTGAGATACCCATCATGTTCAGGCCCTGGTTCAGGTCATGACAAAGTTAGTATCAGAGCCTCGGTTTATGGTCAATTTTTCAAATCATGCCTCCAAAATGATCTAAAGCTCATGGGAACTTATCTATTCTACTTGGGGACACTGCTGATGGGACATGCCCTACTTGTGGGGTTTAGACCCGGTCTAGGGATCCAATCTATGATTGTCCTCCTAGAATTCCATCAATTACCGCTATCTCTCTTCGATATCCTCAGGCTGATGCGACGAACACTGAGTTTCCTTAGCCTATTCATATGTTGGCTTAGTTGGTAGCTTCTCAGTCTGAGTATGGTGCTTCTGTTTCTCCATCTTCTCAGTCCATAAAGGTTGGTCAATTCATGAAGTTGAGTTCTCCAACTTTTACTGGTGTTAAGTTTAAGGAGGATCCTCAAGATTTTATAAATTAGATGGAGAAGATCTTCTAAATTGTATGTGAGTCAGATTTTGAAGGTGTGGAGTTTGTTGCCAACCAATTGAAGGATGTGGCGTAGCAGTGGTACAAAGCATGGGAATAGTCTAGTAGAAGTGATGCTGACTCCACATTATGGGGTGACTTTTCTAGTGCCTTTTTGGACCGCTTATTTCCTCAGGAGTTGAGAGAGGCAAAACTAGGGAAATTTTTTACTTGAAGCAAAAGAGAATGGCAGTTAAGGAGTATGTTCTGAAATTCCATCAATTTTCCAAGTATTCTCCTAAGTTGGTGTCTAATATGAGAGCTAGGATGCATAAGTTTGCTTCTGGGTTGTTCCATGAGTTGACTCTGAAGAGTAAGGATGCCTTATTGAACAAAGATATGGATATTTCTCGGATTGTGGTTTATATGCAACATGCTAAAGATGAAAAGAAGTAGGCAGAGATTGGTAAGAGATAGAGTAAGAAGTTTAGATTTTTCTGATGAAGGTGGAGTCCAGCAGTAGAGTGTTAGAGATGGGGAGAAATAGCCTAAGAAGAAGTGAGAGAGTTCTGGTTCTTTCTCTATGGCTATTACTCCTTACCCGAAGCTGTTAGGTGATCATTTTTCTCAATATGGTGGAGGATATAGGGCACAGGGTGCCCAATCTCAGGCTGGTGGGGCTCAGTCTGCTCCATCATATCCTTCTTGTAGATTTTATAGTCATCTACACCTTGGCTAATGTGAGAAGGGGAGAAACCAATATTTTAATTGTGGTCAAATTGGCCGTATGCAAAGTGATTGTCCTTCTAGGGTTGCTTATGGGGCCAATAAGGTTCCTGTTTCCTATTCATCAGCTCCAACACCAAAGGTTGCTGCTTCTACTTCTAGTACCGGCACTGGACAAAATTGCTTATATTCTCTTGCTTCCCATCAGGACTCCAAGGAATATGACAACGCCCAAGGGCACACGTAAGTGTACGTGGTCTTATCAAGTAGTAAAGTGGCTTTAAGAAAGACGAAGTATCAATCTCTTAGGGACTTGTATTCACTGACTATCTAATTCTAGTTTAACCAATTGAGAAGAGTAGAAGATATAGTGTTAGAATTGTAAATTAAAAATAAAATAAAAATGCATAAAAATAAAAGTCTTGGGACAATCAATGGATAAAAACCTAGGGTAAAACACTTCGAATAATCATACTATGTGTTGAACTTCATTCGTTAACTTACTTATCTTGGTTGTTGATTCGTAGGGTTAATTGCATGATCATGGTTTTCCAACCTCTAATATTTTACCTAATATGGACATTACAACTACATCATTAAGCGGGGATGAAATAATCCAATTAAGTTAATTAAAGCTATCATCCTGCGTTTGAATCAAGTAAGGCATCTAAATACATCCCTGCACTAGACGCTAAGTTCAATTCTTTATTTTATAAAAGAATAAAAACCCAAACTTTATTTATTCCCATGTTCTATCTCCCTATTTCCTCTCCCAAGATCAAAAGGTCGACAATATATGTATTTTATGGGTGATCAATCCATAAAATAATTAAAACAAGAGTAAACAAACAACTAGTAATGATAAGCGAATTAAGCGAAATCAATCCAAAACAATAATAATCATGTTCTTGGCTTTAACCCCAGAAAGAAGTTTTAGCCTTGAATGGAAATATTCATCATCCAATCCCTTGGAATGATGATACAAACTATAAAAAAACTAAATTAAAGAATGATAAAACCTAAAAAAAAGTTGTGGTAGCCTCCAATGATGTCCCAAGTGATCTAGGGAGTTCCAAGATGATTAAAACGGAGTTTGGGACATTATATTTATAGTATACAAGTAATAAACCGACTTGGATTAGGTTTCCACATTATTTTCCTTCAGTTGGGCAGAATTATCCCAATTTTGGTGGCCTCTGCGTCGCGGTGACATGCTAGTTCACCTAACATTGTAAGCACATACTTGGATACATAAATGCTCATTTATATCATTATCAACACATATAGCATAAGAATTATCCTCAAAACAAGGCTGAAAAGGCTATAATAGTAACTCTAGAATGGATAAATACACCTAACATCACCACCCCACACTTAAAGCCTTGTTCTTCCTCGAATTACTGTTAACTATAAACACCATGAGCTGGAGAGACTCCACACTTCTACTACAAGCAGGAAATTCAAGCTAGCACTACAATGACTACACAGAATGCAAGTTCACAACACTAAGCATGTTATACATAATTGAAAGCTCAAGAATCCTATTTCTAAAACATCCTAGCCTCAAGAATGAACTCCACAAGTAGCAAACTCAAGCATATCGTTCAATCAAGGACATCATACAAATCACCCCTCACAACAAGAGAGCTACCCATAATCACTCAAAATTACACAATTTATAACATTATGGGTATAGGAATCAAGTTACACTCACTCTCACAAAGAATTCACAAGTTACACACTAATAGTCGAATGTAAAGCTTAGGATCAATTAGGACTTTTTTGGATTGTAATGTAGGCAAAGGGACGGGTAGGAACTATTTGAGAATAGTGACTAACCTCGCTAAGCGCTTTAATACGCTACATTAAACATTTAAAACTAATCTCCAACAACCAACTTACACTTTTTCATCCACCCGTACCTTTTATTTCCCCCATCTCTTGTAAGCATTTTCACAAACACGTAGTAGTCTTATTATTTATTCCTTCAAGATTCAATTTTTCTCATTTTGTACAATCATGGGAATATTTTTAACACCATTTATATCAATCCCAACGACCATACATCAAATATAAACACCAATAACTATTACCTTGGGGCATCAATTTCACTTTTTTCTTCTTTAATTTCTCAAACTCCTTTTTCACTTATTTTTTTTCAATTAAAGCACTTAGGAGCTTTTTGAATTAAATTATGGTCTATCAAAGAAGGGGATTAGGTTAATTATGAGGCTACGAAAGAAAAGGCTAAAGGCTTAATGGGGGTTAACTAGGATAATGCACAAAAGGTAGGACAAAGAGAAGGCATAAAACAAAGCTATCAAAGAAATGCCAAAATCATCTCCTAAACCCACACTCTTTATTTCGCTTTACACACACACTGGGAAAGTTCTAGACATCACATGCAACAAGGAATATACAAAAATCACATGCACATGGTACATGCTTGACTCAATAGGATCATCATAGATTCCCAACCAAAAATCGCATGAATTCAAATTTTAAGCCACAAGAACAAGAGTCACAAAGATGAGCCTAGAAGTCTCAAACATAGTAATTCACTTATTCCACATGCTTTTACCAAACAAAACACTTGCACCATATAATAAAAAATAGAACCAACAAGAATATCTCACTTAGTCCTAACCTAAAAAATTTCAATTGAGCCAAAATTTGGTAATTTCCCCACCCCACACTTAAAAATCTAATTTGTCCCCGAAGTAAAATTTTAAAGTAATAGATAAAAATACTCCCTGAGGCCTCCAAACCTAGCTAGTAGCATCTGTACACAAAAAGGAGGCACAAAAGGTAGGACAAAGAGAAGGCATAAAACAAAGCTATCAAAGAAATGCCAAAATCATCTCCTAAACCCACACTCTTTATTTCGCTTTACACACACACTGGGAAAGTTCTAGACATCACATGCAACAAGGAATATACAAAAATCACATGCACATGGTACATGCTTGACTCAATAGGATCATCATAGATTCCCAACCAAAAATCGCATGAATTCAAATTTTAAGCCACAAGAACAAGAGTCACAAAGATGAGCCTAGAAGTCTCAAACATAGTAATTCACTTATTCCACATGCTTTTACCAAACAAAACACTTGCACCATATAATAAAAAATAGAACCAACAAGAATATCTCACTTAGTCCTAACCTAAAAAAATTTCAATTGAGCCAAAATTTGGTAATTTCCCCACCCCACACTTAAAAATCTAATTTGTCCCCGAAGTAAAATTTTAAAGTAATAGATAAAAATACTCCCTGAGGCCTCCAAACCTAGCTAGTAGCATCTGTACACAAAAAGGAGATCCGTGGGACACTACACTTAACCTTTGCCATGCTCTTTAGCTCAAGTTTATGGTACTCTGACTTCCCATTAATTTGTGACTTAACCAAAAACAAAAACTACGTGAAATAAAAACTAAAAACTGAAAATAAAACATACCTTAGCTTGGGTTACCTCCCAAGAAACGCCTAATTTAGTGTCGCGGCATGACCCAATCAACTTTTTCCTCCACCTTGAGGATATAAATTTCACCCCCAACTTTGCATCCATCTTTTTACCTCAATCATAGAGAGGTGGTACAAAGATGAAGGAACCGAGTAATTGATGATGCATGGTAAACCACTCGGCCTTAAAGTGAGGTGTGTTTTTATATTGTTTATTAGGTGTAACATAAGAAATATAGGATTTTTGTTCCTCATCTTCACACTATTTCACTATTTTAAATAATTTCACAGACAAGACATCATCTGAACATAATGTAGAAAAATGCTTCGGGTGAGGCCCAACCAATCCTACATCAAAATTTACACTATTCACTACACGCTCACTTTTATTCACCTTCTCAATTTCAGTCTCAAGATGAAGATGACAATTGAGTGGTTACAATTCTTGTGTTTTCTCCACAAATTGGTTATTATCCTCCTCATATTTTTCTATGCTTAGCTACTGTAGACATGGTGGTAGTAGTATGTCCTCAACCTATTCAACAACTTTAGTTTCTGAGTACTCAGACTTCCTCAAATTATCAACACCTTTGTCTGTAACTAGTTGGGGAGTCAACTTTGCATCTACTTTCATCTTATTATCTAATTGCTCTACAGCCTCCCGATAGTTCTTCATGTCTTCCATCAACTATACTTTAGATGCTAAATTTTTTTTAGCATCTCTTCCATGTTGCTAGTTGACTGATTTGGTTGGGCCTGTTGAAATAGTTGCTAGTGGTTATTCCATGATTGTGGATAATTCTGCACCATTTGATTGTAGATGTTTATATAATTTTTCCTTTTAGCATAGCCCACAAACATTGCAGAATAAGGATTGACAACACACATATCTTCAGAATGACCACTATGGCCAGAAACCATACACCATATAGAATCGTTATCACTCGAAAATCATCTATCCCAGGTTTACATATTAAGAAGTGTGACGAAAAAAGAAATACAGAAAAATAAAAAGAAACTAAAAAAAATATATTTTTAATTCAATATAGAAAAACTAAAAATAATATAGTAGCCTAGTTACAAGTTTCCAACAATGGCGCCAAAAACGTGACAGAACCCAAGCGCACATGCAAGTGTACGTGGTCTAATCAAGTAGTAAAGTGGCTTCAAGAAAGCCGAAGTATCGATCTCTCAAGGAATTGCATTCGCCGACTATCTAATTCTAGTTTAACCAATTGAGGAGAGTGGCAAATAGAGTTTTAGAATTGTAAATTAAAAATAAAATAAACAATGCATAAAAATAAAAGTCTTTTGAAAATCAATGGATAAAAACCTAGGGTTAAAGCACTTCGACCAATAATACTATGTGCTCAACTTTATTCGTCAACTTACTTATCTTGGTTGTTGATTCATAGGACGAATTGCATAATCATGGTTTCTCAACCTCTAATATTTTACCTAATATGGACATTACAACTACATCGTTGAGTGGGAATGCAATAATATGATTAAGTTAATTAAAGCTATCATCCTACGTTTGAATCAAGTAAGACATCTAAATACAACCTTGTCCTAGAAGCTAAGTTCAATTCTTCATTTTATAAAAGAATAAAAATCCAAACTATGTTTATTCCCATGTTCTATCTCCCTATTCCTTCTCCCAAGAGCAAAACGTTGACAATATATGTATTTTATGGGTGATCAATCTATAAAATAATTAAAACAAGAATAAACAAACAACAAATAATGATAAGCTAATTAAACAAAATTAATCCAAAATAATAATAATCATATTCTTGGCTTTAACCCCGAAAAGAGGGTTTAGCCTTGAATGAAAATATTCATCATCCAATTCCTTGGAATGATGATATAAACCATAAAAAAACTAAATTAAAGAATATTAAAACCTAAAAAGAAGTTGTGGTAGCCTCCAATGATGTCCCAAGTGATCTTGGGTGTTCCAAGATGATTAAAACAGAGTTTGGGACGTTATATTGATAGTATAAAAGTCATAAACTGAGTTAGAATAGATTTCCACATCATTTTCTTTCATCTGGGTAGAAATATCCCAATTTTGGTGGCCTCCGCATCGCGGTGACATGCTAGTTCACAATTGTCAAAAAATCTATCAAATTTTAGTAGCTCATCGCGATTTCAACGCATCATGGAGCCACCTTAAATCCAATTATAAGTTAAACTCGCCATATATTCAATAATTGGGGCATATTTTGAATCCAGTGGTGTTTTGCACTCATATATTGGCTACTCCTACAGATCACACGCGCCTCATACATTTTAGGGCTCTAAATTATATCAATTTTTGTATTGTGCTTTCCTTGAGCCATTCTGAGCCTTCTTGAGTAGTTTCCACTTGATTTGAATCTTGTATATCCTTCATATATTATCATAATCCATTCACCAAGCATCCTATAGCATTAAACACAACATTTAAAAGCTCAAAACAACACAACATCCTCAACGATGAACTAGAAACATGAGCTAAGCATAGGCTAAATTCTTATTGAGCTTAAGCTTATTGTTTTGACTCTTGTCTTGATCCAATTGACCCTTGAACATTATAACAAAGTTGTTTCACATATAAACACATAATAACAACCTTAGTAACTCATTAAAACACATTAGAACCTAACACAATAGACTAGAAAAACACCTAGCTCAAGCTAGTTACACTAGTTTTCTCGGATGACTTCTAAATGATCAATTTGAATCAAAACTCATGTGAAACCACCATTAAACATTTTAAACACATACTTGGACACATAAATGATCATTTATATCATTATCAACACATATAGCATAAGAATCATCCTTAAAACAAGGCTAAAAGGCTAGAATAGTAACACTAGAATACATAAATACACCCAATATCACCACCCCACACTTAAAGCCTTGTTCATCCTCGAACAACTCTGACCTATAAACTCCATGAGCTGAAGAGACGTCACACTTATACTACATGCAAGAAATTCAAGCTAGCACTAAAATGACTACACGGAATACAAATTCACAATACTATGCATGTTATACACAATTGAAAGCTCAAGAACCCTAGTTCTAAAACATCCTAGCCTCAAGAATGGAATCCACAAGTAGAAAAGACATGCATATCATTCAATCAAGGACATCATACAAATCACCCACATTAATCAAACATGTGCCCCTCACAACAAGAGAGTTACCCATAATCACACAAAATTATGCAATTCATAACATGATGTGTATAAGAATCAAGTTACACTCACTCCCACAAAGAATTCACAAGTTCACATAATGAACCATAGGCTTGCCCTTAGAGTAGTGCTCCACTAACAGTTGAATGTAAAGCTTAGGATCAATTAGGACTTTTCCAGATTAGAATGTAGGCTAATGGACGGGAAGAAACTATTTGGAAATAATGACTAACCTCTCTAAGCGCTTTAATACACTACATTAAATATTTAAAAACCAATCTCCAACAACCAAATTATACTTTTTCATCCTCCCGTACCTTTTATTTTTCCCCATCTCTTTTAAGCATTTTCACAAACACATGATGGGCTTATTATTTATTCCTTCAAGATTCAATTTTTCTCATTCTCTACAATCATGAAAATATTTCTAACACCATTTATATCAATTCCAACCACCACACATCAAATATCAACATCTATAACTATTACCTTGGGGCATTAATTTCACCATTTTCTTCTTCAATTTCTCAAACTCCTTTTTCACTTATTGTTTTTCCAATTAAAGCACTTAGGATCTTTTGGATCAAATTATGGTCTATCAAAGAAGGGAATTAGGCTAATCATGAGGCTATAAAAGAAAATCCTAAAGGCTCAGTAGGGGTTAACTAGGATAATGCACAAAAGGTAGGACAAAGAGAAGGAATAAAACAAGGCTATCAAAGAAATGCTTAAATCATCTCCTAAACCCAAACTCTTTATTTTGCTTTACACACATACCGGAAAAGTTCTAGACATGACAGACAATAAGGAATATACAAAAATACCTCACACGCACATGGAATATGCTTGACTCAATAGGATTATCATAGACTGCCAACCAAAAATAGCATGAATTTAAATTTTAAGCCACAAGAATAAGAGTTACAAAGATGAGCCTAGAAGTATCAAAAATAGTAATTCACTTATTCCACATGCTTTTACCAAACAAAACACTTACACCATGTAATCAAAAATAGCACCAACAAGTATATCTCTCTTAATCCTAACCTAAAAAATTCAAAATTGAGCCAAAATTTGGTAATTTCCTCACCCCACACTTAAAAATCTACTTTGTCCTCAAAGTGAATTTTTTTATAGTAAGAGATAGAAATACTCCCTGAGGCCTCTAGTCCTAGATAGTTGCATCTTTACACATAAAGGAGATCTGTTAGATCCCATACTCAGTATTTGCTATGCTCTTTAGCTCAGGTTTATAGTACTCAGGCTTTCCATTAATCTGTCACTTAACCAAAAGCAAAAACTACGTGAAATAAAAACTAAAAACTAAAAATAAAAAATACCTTAGTTTGGGTTGCCTCTCAAGAAGCACCTAATTTAGTGTCACAGCAAGACCTAATCAACTTTTTCTTCCGCCTTGAGGATATAAATTTCACCCCAACTTTGTATCTATTTTTTTGCCTCGATCATAGGGAGGTGGTACAAAGATGAAGGAACCAAGTAATTGATGATGCATGGTAAACCACTCGGCCTTAAAGTTAGGTGTGTTTTTATATTGCTTATCCGGTGTAAAATCAAGAATATAGGATTCTTGTTCCTCATCTTCACGCTCTTCCACTATTTTAAATGATTCCACAAACAAGACATCATCTAAACATAATGTATAAAAATGCTTTGAGTGAGGCCCAACCAATCCTATATCAAAATTTACACTATTCACTATTCACTCACTTTTATTCACCTTTTCAATTTCAGTCTCAAGATAAAGATGACAATCGAGTGATTACAATTCTTATGTTTGCTCCACAAATTGGCTAATATCCTCCTCATATTTTTCTATACTTAGCGATTGTAGACATGGTGGCAGTAGTATGTCCTCAACCTATTCAATAATTTTAGTTTCCGAGTACTCAGACTTCCTCAAATTATCAACAACTTTGTCTGCAACTAGTTGGGGAGTCAACTCTGCATCTACTTTAAACTTATTATTTAATTGCTCTACAGCCTCCCGATAGTGCTTCATGTATTCCATCAACTGTACTTGAGACGGTGAAATTTGTTTTAGCATCTCTTCCATGTTGCTAGTTGACTGATTTAGTTGGGCCTGTTGAAACTGCTGCTAATGGTTATTCCATGATTATGGATAATTCTGCATCATTTGATAGTAGTTGTTTATATAATTTTACCTTTCAGCATAGCCCACAAACATTATCGAATCTGGATTGAGAGCACACATATCTTCAGAATGACCACTATGGTCACAAACTATACACCATATAGAATCGTCATCACTCAAAAACCATCTATCCCAGGCTGACATATCAAGAAGTATGATAAAAAGAGAAATAAAGAAAAATAAAAAGAAACAAAAAAAAACTATTTACAACTCAATATAGAAAAACTAAAAATAAGATAGTTACCTAGTTACAAGTCCTCGACAATGGCGCCAAAAACTTGACAGTACCCAAGCGTACACGAAAGTGTACGTGGTCTTATCAAGTAGTAAAGTGGCTTCAAGAAAGCCCAAGTATCAATTTCTCAGGGACTTGCATTCGACGACTATCTAATTCTAGTTTAACCAATTGAGTAGAGTAGCAAATAGAGTTTTAGAATTGTAAATAAAAAATAAAATAAACAATACATAAAAATAAAAGTCTTGGGACAATCAATGGATAAAAACCCAGGGTTAAAGAACTTCTAATAATTATACTATGTGTTGAACTTTATTCTTCAACTTGCTTATCATGGTTGTTGATTCATAAGGTTAATTGCATGATCATGGTCTCCCAACCTCTAATCTTTTACCTAATATGGACATTACAACTACATCATTGAGTGGGAATGCAATAATCTAATTAAGTTAATTAAAGCTATCATCCTACGTTTAAATCAAGTAAGGAATCTAAATACATCCCTGTTCTAGAAGCTAAGTTCAATTTCTTATTTTATAAAAGAATAAAAATTCAAACTTTGTTTATTCTCATGTTCTATCTCCTTATTCCCTCTTCCGAGAGCAAAAGGTCAACAATATATGTATTTTATGTGTGATCAATTCAAAAAAATTAAAACAAGAATAAATAAACAACCAATAATGATAAGCGAATTAAATAAAATTAATCCAAAACAATAATAATCATATTCTTGGCTTTAACCTCGGAAAGAGGGTTTATCCTTGAATGGAAATATTCATCATCCAATCCCTTGGAATGATGATACAAACCACAAAAAAACTAAATTAAAGAATTATAAAACCTAAAAAGAAGTTGTGGTAGCCTCCAATGATGTCCCAAGTGATTTGGGTGTTCTAAGATGATTAAAACAGAGTTTGGGACGTTATATTGATAGTATAAAAGTCATAAACTGAGTTAGAATAGGTTTCCACATCATTTTCTTTCATCTGGGTAGAAATATCCTAATTTTGGTGGCCTCCGCATCGCGGTGACATGCTAGTTCACAATTGTCAAAAAATCTATCAAATTTTAGTAGGTCATCGCGATTTCAACGCATCATGGAGCCTCCTTAAACCCAATTATAAGCTATAGTCGCCTTATATTAAATAATTTGGGCCTCTTTTGAATCCATTGGTGTTTTGAACTCATCCATTGGCCACTCCTTCAGATAACACGCGCCCCATACATTTCAGGGTCTAAATTACATCAATTTTTGTATTATTCTTTTGTTGAGCCATTCAGAGCTTTCTTGAGTTGTTTCCACTTGATTTGAAGCTTGTATATACATTATATATTATCATAATACATTCACCAAGCATACTGCAGTGTTAAACACAATATTTTAGAGCTCAAAACAACACAACATCCTCAATGATGATCTAGAAACATAAGCTAAGAATAGGCTAAATTCTCATTGAGCTTAAACTTGTTGTTTTGACTCTTGTCTTGATCCAATTGACCCTTGAACATTATAAATAAGTTGTTTCACATATAAAAATATGATAACAACCATAGTAACTCATTAAATCACATTAGAAACCAACACAATAGACTAGAAAAATACCTAGCTCAAGCTAGTTACACTAGTTTTCTTGGTTGAATTCTAAATGATCAATTTGAATCAAAACTCATGTGAAACCACCATTAAACATTGTAAACACATACTTGGTTAGATGAATGCTCATTTATATCATTATAAACACATATAGCATAAGAATCATCCTCAAAACAAGGCTAAAAAGTCTAGAATAGTAACACTAGAATGCATAAATACACCCAACATCACCACCTCACACTTAAAGCCTTGTTCTTCCTTGAACAACTCTTAACTATAAACACCATGATCTGAAGAGACTCCACACTTCTACTACATACAAGAAATTCAAGATAGCACTACAATGACTACATAGAATGCAATTTCACAACACTAAGCATGTTATACACAATTGAAAGCTTAAGAATCATACTTCCAAAACATCCTAGCATCAAGAATGGACTCCACAAGTAGCAAACTCATGCATATCTTTCAATAAATGACATCATACAAATCACCCACATTCATTAAACATGTGCCCTTCACAACAAGAGAGTCACCCATAATCACTCAAACTTATGCAGTTCATAAAGTGGTAGGTATAGGAATCAAGTTACACTCACTCTCATAAAGAATTCACAAGTTACACACAATGAACCATTGGCTTGCCCTTAGTGTAGTTCTCCACTAATAGTCGAATGTAAAGCTTAGGATCAATTAGAACTTTTTTCGGATTGTAATGTAGGCTAAGAGATGGGTAGAAACTATTTGGGAATAATGACTAACATCTCTAAGCACTTTAATACACTACATTAAATGTTTTAAACCAATATCCAACAACCAAATTACACTTTTTCATCCAACCGTACATTTTATTCTTTTTTCCCATCTCTTTTAAGCATTTTAACAAACACATAGTGGGCTTATTGTTTATTTCTTCAAAATTCCAGTTTTCTCATTCTCTACAATCATGGGAATATTTTTAACACCATTTATATCAATCCCAACCACCATAAATCAAATATAAACACCAATAACTATTACCTCAGGGCATCAATTTCACCTTTTTCTTCTTCAATTTATCAAACTCCTTTTATACTTATTTCTTTTTTTTTCAATTAAATCACTTAGGAGCTTTTTGGATCAAATTATGATCTATCAAAGAAGAGGATTAGGCTAATTATGAGGCCATCAAAGAAAAGGCTAAAGGCTCAATGGGGGTTAACGAGGATAATGCACAAAAGGTAGGACAAAGAGAAGGCAAAAAACAAGGCTGTTAAAGAAATGCCTAAATCATCACCTAAACCCACTTTTTTTTCTTTACACACACACACACACCTGACAAGTTCTAGACATCACATGAAACAAGGAATATACAAAAATACCTTACATGTACATGGAACATGCTTGACTCAATAGGATCATCATAGACTTCTAACCAAAAATAGCATGAATTCAAATTTTAAGCCCTAAGAACAAGAGTCAAAGGTGAGCCTAGAAGCCTAAAAAATTGTAATTCACTTATTCAATATGCTTTTACCAAACAAAACACTTGTATCACATAATCAAAAATAACACCAACAAGAATATCTCACTTTTTTCTCATCTAAAATATTTTAAATTGACTCAAAATTTGGAAATTTTCCCACCACACACTTAAAAATCTACTTTGTCCCCAAAGTAAAATTCTTAAAAGTAAGAGATAGAAATATTTCGTGAGGCCTCTAGACCTAGCTAGTAGCATCTTTACACATAAAAGAGATTCGTGGGACCTCACACTTAGTCTTTTCCATGCTTTTTAGCTCAGGTTTATGGTACTCAGACTTTTCATTAACCTGTGACTCAACCAAAAATAAAAACTACGTAAAATAAAAATTAAAAATTAAAAATAAAACATACCTTAGCTTGGGTTGCCTCCTAAGAAGAGCCTAATTTAGTGTCACGACATGGCCCAATCAACTTTTTCCTCCACCTTGAGGATATAAATTTCACCCCTAACTTTGCATCCATCTTTTTGCCTTGACCATAGAAAGGTGGTACAAAGATGAAGCAACCAAGTAATGGATGATGCATGGTAAACCACTCAGCCTTAAAGTGAGGTGTGTTTTTATATTGCTTATCCAGTGTAAAATCAAGAATATAGGATTTTTGTTCCTGACCTTCACACTCTTCTACTATTTTTAATGATTCCACAGATAAGACATCATCTAAATATAATGTAGAAAAATGCTTCGAGTGAGGCCCAACCAATCCTACAAAAAAATTTACACTACTCACTACACACTCACTTTTATTCACCTTCTTAATTTCAGTCTCAAGATAAAGATGACAAACGAGTGGTTGCGATTCATGTGTTTGCTCCACAAACTGGCTAATATCCTTCTCATATTTTTCTTTGCTTAGCCACTATAGACATGGTGGCAGTGGTATGTCCTTAATCTGTTCAATTACTTTAGTTTTTGAGTACTTAAACTTTCTCAAATTATCAACAACTTTGTCTGCAACTAGTTGGGAGTCAACTCTGCATCTACTTTCAGCTTATTATCTAATTGCTCTACAGCCTCCCAATAGTTCTTTATGTCTTCCATCAACTGTACATGAGATGCTAAAATTTGTTTTAGCATCTCTTCCATATTGCTAGTTGACTGATGTATTTGGGCTTGTTGAAACTGCTGGTGGTGGTTATTTCATGATTATGGTTGATTCTTCATCGTTTAATTGTAGTTGTTTATATAATTTTGCCTTTCAGCATAGCCTATAAACATTATCAAATCAATATCAACAACACATATATCTTTAGAATGACCACAAACCATACACAATATAGAATCATCATCACTTGAAAACTATCTACCCCAGGCTGACATATCAAGAAGTGTGATAAAAAGAGAAATAAAAAAAAACTAAAAAAAACTAAAAAAAAAAAAACTATTTACAACTTAATATAGAAAAACTAAAAATAAGATAGTTGCCTAGTTACAAGTCCCTAGCAACAACGCCAAAAACTTGACAATGCTCAAGTGCACAGGCAAGTGTACGTGGTCTTATCAAGTAGTAAAGTGGCTTCAAGAAAGCCTAAGTATCAATCTCTTAGGGACTTGCATTTGGTGACTATCTAATTCTAGTTTAACCAATTAAGGTGAGTAGCAAATAGAGTTTTAGAATTGTAAATTAAAAATAAAATAAACAATGCATAAAAATAAAAGTCTTGGGACAATCAATGAATGAAAACCTAGGGTTAAAGCACTTCGAACAATCATACTATGTGTTGAACTTCATTCGTCAACTTTCTTATCTTGGTTGTTGATTAGTAGGGTTAATTGCATGATCATGGTTTCCCAACCTCTAATCTTTTGCCTAATATAGACATTAAAACTATATCATTGAGCGGGGATGCAATAATCCAATTAAGTTAATTAAAGCTATCATCTTACATTTGAATCAAGTAAGGCATCTAAATACATCCCTGTCCTAGACACTAAGTTTAATATTTTATTTTATAAAAGAATAAAAACCCAAACTTTATTTATTCCTATGTTCTATCTCCCTATTCTCTCTTTCGAGATCAAAAGATTAACAATATATATATCTTACGGGTGATCAATCCATAAAATAATTAAAATAAGAAAAACAAACAACCAATAATGATAAGCAAATTAAATGAAATTAATCCAAAATAATAATAATCATGTTCTTGGCTTTAACCCCGGAAAGAGGGTTTAGTCTTGAATGAAAATATTCATCATCCAATCCCTTGGAATAATGATGCAAACCATAAAAAACTAAATTAAAGAATAATAAAACCTAAAATGAAGTTGTGGTATCCTCCAATGATGTCCCTAGTGATCTAAGATGTTCCAAGATGATTAAAACGGAGTTTGGGATGTTATATTTATAGTATACAAGTCATAAACCAACTTGGATTAGGTTTTAACGTTGTTTTCCTTCAGCTAGGCAGAATTATCCTGATTTTGGTGTCCTCTGTGTGCGGTGACATGCCATTTCAAAATTGTCAAGAAATTTGTTAAATTTCAGTAGCTCGTCGCGATTTAAACGCATCATGGAGCCTCCTTAAACACAATTATAAGATACACGCGCCATATATTCAATAATTTGGGCCTCTTTTGAATCCAGTGGTGTTTCACACTCATCCATTGGACACTCCTACAGATCACATGCCCCCATACATTTCAGGGGTCTAAGTTACATCAATTTTTTTATTGTGCTTTCGTTCAGCCATTTCGAGCCTTCTTGAGTTGTTTCAACTTGATTTGAATCTTGTATATCCTTTATTTATTATTATAATCTATTTAAAAAGTATCTTATAGCATTAAACACAACAATTTAGAGCTCAAAACAATGCAACATCCTCAACAATGAACTAGAAACATGAGCTAAGCATAGGCTAAATTCTCATTGAGCTTAAGCTTATTGTTTGACTCTTGTTATGATCTAATTGACCCTTGAACATTGTAACTAAGTTTTTTCACATATAAACACATAATAATCACCTTAGTAACTCATTAAAACATATTATAACCTAACACAATAGACTAGAAAAACACCTAGCTCAAGCTAGTTACACTAGTTTTGTCGGTTGACTTCTAAATGATCCATTTGAATCAAAACTCATGTGAAAACACTATTAAATATTATAAACACATACTTGGACAAATAAATTCTCATTTATATCATTATCAACACATATATCATAAAAATTATTCTTAAAATAAGGCTAAAAAGGCTAGAATAGTAATGCTAGAATGCTTAAATACACCCAACATTAACATATCTTGATGTCGTTACTGGTATGTGGAAACTCTTTTCCTATGATGTGTACTATTTACTTGATCCAGGGTCTACTATTTGTTATGTAACCCTATTTGTGGCTGTGCATTTTGGTTTTGGTCTCGAATATATTTCAAACCCTTTTTCTTTGTCTACCTCGATGGGTAGTTCTATGGTTGCTAAACGAGTCTATAGGGATTATGTAGTATTTGTTGGTGGTTGAGAAACATTGGTGAATCTGTTTGAATTATACATGGTTGATTTTGATATTATATTGAGGATGGATTAGCTGCACGTATGCAATGCTTTTTTAAATTTTGGACCCATAAGGTCTTCTTTAAATTCCAAATGATTACCCTAGATCCTAAGAGGAGGTTTATATCATATCTTAGATCTTGGAGATTGATCTCTAAAGGGTGTCTCTATCATCTCATTTAAGTTAAAGATTATAACTCAAAGAGTTCTTTTTTTTGTTCTATCCCAATGGTGAACGAGTTTATCGGTTTCTTCCCTGATAACCTTACTGGTATTTCTCCTGATAGGGAGATTATATTTTGGGATAGATATTATTTTGGACACTCGTCCTATATCTATTTCCCTATATAGAATAGCACCAGCTGAATTGAAGGAGCTTAAGAAGTAACTAAGGGATCTTTTAGACAAGGGTTTTATCCGTCGTAGTATGTGTCCATGGGGTGCACCAGTGTTATTCGTGCATAAGAAGGATGGTTCCTTTCAGATGTGTATTGATATCTGACAGCTGAATAAGGTGATGGTGAAGAATAATTACCCTCTTTCTAGGATAGATGATTTATTTTAGCACCTCTACGATGCTAAGTTCTTCTCTAAGATTAATATTTAGTCTGGGTATCATCAATTAAAGATTAGGAAGTAGATATCCCTAAGATAAATTTTCGTACCCGATATAGAAATTTTGAGTTCTTGGCGCTATCGTTTGGCTTGACCAATGCCCCTATGGCATTCATGAATATGATGAATATGGTCTTCTATTAGTTTATAGATTTATTTGTGATTGTTTTTATTTTTGATATTTTGGTGTATCTGATAGTGAGGAGTATCATGCCGATTACCTCTATATTATATTGCAGACTTTAAAAGATTAGCAATTGTATGCTAAGTTCTCTAAATATGAATTTTCGTTGACTGCTGTTACCTTTTTGGGTCATGTTGTGTCTAGTGAAGGGATCAAGATGGAGATCAAGATAGATCCTCAGAAAGTTATTGTGGTTAAGATGTGGCCTAAACCCATGACTCCAATCGATATTCAGAGCTTCTTAGGTTTAGCCAGTTATTATAGAAGGTGCATGGAAAGTTTTTCTTCTATTGCTGCTCCATTGACCAAGTTGACTCAGAAGAAGGTAAAGTTCTTGTAATTTGATGCTTATGAGGGTAGCTTTAAGAAGCTAAAATATAAGTTGACTTCAACTCCATTCTTGACTCTACCTGAATGTACGAAGGGTTTCGTGGTCTATTGTGATACATCCTAGGTTGGTTTGGGTTGTGTGTTGATGGAACATAGCAAAGTGGTTTCTTATGCCTCTAGACAGTTTAAGGTGCATGAGAATAATTATCTGACTCATGACTTGGAGCTATTGGTTGTGGTGTTTGCATTGAATATTTTGCGTCATTATCTATATGGGGTTTATGTTAATTTATTTTCTGATTACAAGAGCTTACAATATATGTTCACTCTAAAAGAGATTAATCTCTGGCAAAGGAGATGACTTGAGTTGCTAAAGGACTATGATATGAGTCTTCACAATCATCCAGGTAAAGCTAATTAGTTGCTGATGCTCTTAGAAGGTTATCCATACAGAGTCTAGCTTATATTGATGAGGACAAGTGAGAATTGGTAAAGGATATTCATCATTTAGATAACCTTAGAGTTTGCCACTTAAACTCTAACGATGGTGGTGTATTTATGCAACAGGTGGTACAACCATCTCTTGGGTCAGAAATAAAGAAGAAATAAGTATTAGATCTCTCTTGATGAAAATAAAGAATGATGTAGGAAAGCAAAAGGTGATGGCTTTTGAGATTGGTGGTGATGGTATCTTGCGATACCAAGGGAGGTTGTGTGTTCCTGATGTTGATGGATTATGAGGCAAGATTTTAGATAAGGCTCGTGAGTTATGGTATACGATTCATCTCGCTTAAACAAAGATGTATCTTGACTTTGAGGAGATAAATTTATAGAATAATATGAAATGGGATGTAGCTAACTTTGTAGCTATGTGTATGGTATATTAGCAAGTGAAGGTAGAGCATATAAAGCCTAGTGGTCTACTTTAAAAAATTAAATTATCAGTGTGGAAATAGGAGGTAATTAATCAGGATTTTATTACCAGCCTTTCACGGTCATGGAATCAGTGAGACTCTATTTAGGTCATCATGGATAGGATAACTAATTCTGCTCACTACTTGCCAGTGATGACTAATTATTCTACCGTGTACTATGCAAAGTTATTCCTTCAAGAAGTTATAAAGTTGCATGGTGTGCCTATCTCGATTATTTTGGATCGTGGTACTCAGTTCTTGTAGCATTTTTGGCACTCGTTTTAGCATGGTTTGGGGACTAAAGTGAGTCTTAGTACATCTTTTTACCTATAATCAAATGGACAAGCTGAAAGGATTATTTAGACTTTGGAAGATATGTTGCGAGCTTGTATAATAAACTTTGGTGGTAATTTGAATGACCATTTGCCTCTCATTGAATTTACCTATAATAATAGTTACCATTCTAGCATTGGTATGGCTCCGTTTAAGGAATTGTATGGTAGGAGGTGCAGATCTCCTATTAGGTGATTCGAGGTCAGTGAAGCAAAATTATTTGGCCTAGATTTGGTTCACCAAGCTATGAATAAGGTAAAGGTGATTTGGGATAGGCTTAAGACTGCCCAAAGTCACCAAAAGTCCTATGCGGACATAAGGCAAAGGGACTTGTTATTTGGGTTGGAGACTGGGTGTTCTTGAAGGTGTCTCCCATAAAGAGAGTACTGTGTTTGAGAAGAAAGAGAAGCTCAGACCCTGGTATGTTGTCCTATACTTAGTTTTGTGAAGGGTTGGTAGTGTTGCATATTATTTAGAATTGCCTTCTAGAATGAGTTCTATTTATCTGGGATTCCATGTATCCATGTTGCGAAAATGTGTGGGTGATCCTTCATTGGTTCTTTCCTTAGAGAACATTGGTATTTCAGATTCTTTGTCCTATGAGGAGGTCCCAATGAGGATCTTAGATCCTCAAGTTCATCGATTGTGAATAAAAGATGTGCTTCAGTAAAGGTACTATTGCGGAACCAAAAGTCAAGAAAGCTACTTTGGAAGATGAGGAGGAAATAAAGTCCAAGTATCCATTCCTATTCTCTATTTCAAAAATTCATGCTTGAGGTATGTGTTGATCTTAACGTCTTTTCTTTCTGACTTTGTTAAAGAAAGTGGTTTCCTTGGTATCTTTGTTTTCTAACTTGGTTAAAGGTAAGAGTAGAGATATTTAGGGTTTAGTCATTCTAGTCAATGCCTTATCCCATCATTCAAGGATGAATGATCCTAAGTGGGGGAAATTGAGATTTCTTGAACTTTGGCCCTTACAAAATTCTTGAGTCTTGAACTTTTTATTCATCATACGACTCACACCCTAAGTCGTATGGTGTGGTGATGGGTTGAAACACCTTCGGTTTGGACCCTTATAAAATATCCTAAATTTTTGGATTCTTGACATCATACGACTTATGGGTGCTAATTATTTGATGGGGTACGATTGGTATGCTCTTAGTTGTATGCTAATTGGCATTGGTTGGTGGGTTGGATTGGTTCCTTGAATGAATACGACTAGATGGGTACAAGTCGTATAGTAGGTAGCGGTTTGTATGGTTTGGTTTCTCCTTCACTTAATCTGAGACTTAGTAACCTAACTTGGATCTGAGTATGAGTGGCACACTATGAGCAGTAAGTTAGGGTATGAGTCATACCATTGACTTGTATGGTATATAGTGTTCAAACTTCCTTTGATTTTATTCTGCCAGGGATACGATTTAGGGGTACTAATCAGATGGTTAGGTATGACTTGGTTTGGTTAAGTCGTATGTTGGACAGTGTTGGGTCTAAAAGGGAGTCCTAAGGTATGAGTGGTGGGTACCACTCATATGGTAGGGTATGAATAGTATGAGAGAGTCATACTATCTGATAGGAATTATAAAAGTTTAAGTTGAGGGTAATCTAGAAATTTCCCCACTTAACCTCTTAAGGCCCCATAACTTATATTACTATTGGCATATCATTTACCCTATTATTGTAAAAAAAAACACTTAGAAACTCTATCTAATTCTCTCTAAGTCTCTTGGGTAAAGGAAGTCTAGGGTTTCATCTAGAGGATCAATTTGGGACTTGTACGAGTGATGTCTCTCCATCATCTTCATAATCTAAGACATGTACTACTCCATCATTGTTAGTTCCAACTAAAGGCATATTTTATACTATGTTTTCATGGCATAATTATTGTATGGTTTTGGGGTTTTCAAATATATGTTGGGGTTTTGGTATTAAATATTTGGTTATGGTTTTCCCATGTTTTAATTATGTTTTATACTATTTAATGGTGGTTTGGACAATTGGTTGCATGGGAGGGGATAGTTGGTAATTAGAATTGGTTTTGGAAACACTATGCCCCCAATATGTTTTATAAAATGCCTATGATAATGCTTTTACTATATTATTTGACTTTTAATGGAACTATTGTATGGTATGGTTTGGTAATGGAGCCCTAAATGGTATAAATAGTTTGGAATGGTTAAATGGAAAGGTATGATGGTCATGGTTATAGTTAATTAAACCTCCTTATGGGGTACATAGGAATCCCCCAAGTAAACATGTTAATGAATAATTTGTGGGGTTCAGCAAACTTAATAATGTAACACTTGTGGGGTACACGGAATTCCCCCAAGTTAACTTGATAATGTAATATATGGGTACATGGGAATCCTTGTACATAAAATGTTGGCTAAGGACATTGCTTGTAAGCTATAGTTGGTATGACAATGCCACTACTTATACCTTTGATTAATAATAATGGAATAATAGTTTGGTTGGATGGTAGTGGTTTTAATTGGGTAATAATGGCGGTGTGTGATAGCTAACCATGAAGGTGCGAGTCTAATGGACGGACACTGGAAATTTATATTTGCCGATATGAGGGTTAGTCATAGAGACCATATATGATATTATAAGGTACATGAGAATCATCTAAGTACACTGTATATATGTATCATGGAGAGCGAAGGGTACTCAAGAATCCCTGACTCTTATGGTATCTCTGGCTCGTGTGGCTACATGAATTGGGGCTTGTTCGAGGGGTTACACTGGACCCATATATGCTGTGGGTGGTTATAGGACGATTAAGCTACACATACCTAGGTTAATAGTTTCAAAGGCATGCTAAATCGGACTCCTTTTTCCAGCCTGTTTATATATATGTGTATGGTTTGTATGCATATAGTTGGTTTACTTGGTTTTACTAGATGGAATTATTTTGTCCTTACTTGAGTTTATGCTAGCATTTACCCACTAATCTATCTTTGGGCGGTTGTATTGCCATGCAATGCAGGAACTGACCATTCCACTCCTCATGCTTAGTGATCGGATTCAGGATCAGCTATTGGATTGAAGTGGTGAGCTTTCATATCATGAAAGGCTCCATTTCATATCATGGATGTCTTTACATACTTTTGTTATTTTATGGATATTAGTTTTGTCTTTAGTTGAGGGCATGTCCCAACCGGATATTGTTTTCCTTTCGATTAGAGGCTTTGTGTGACTATTATGGGTTGGACTGGCAGTTTCAGTAGGGGTGTCAGCCATAGTATTGGCAAAAGGTATTGGGGCTGATACTGCTGGACTAAATTTATGATTGTTCCATCCTTTTATGTTATGTTATGGATAAGAACTTGGTTTTTATATTAGTTTGGTTATGGCTGTTGGTTGGTATTGGATGGTTGGACTTGCTTGGGTTGTTTCGGTTATAGACATAGCCCAGATTTTGGCATTGTAATAAATGCTATCTTGTTATACGTTAAGAATTTATTCAACTTATGGTATGCATAATTGGAGGTTGGATTGGGTAACGGGGGTAGTTCCCGATCCTGGTTATACTTGGGATGCCCATTACGATAATGCCCTGGTTGGGTCGTGTCAAGTTAGTATCAGAGCTTTAGGTTCATGGTCAATTGGGTGTCCACAAAGTCGTGTTGAGTAGAGTCTCTTATAAGGGTATGTAGTATGCCACACTCACAAGAGAGAGGCTACAAGGCATTTAGGAATTCTTTACTTTCTTGGTATTCTATTTTCAAGCTTGGAGTCTAAGTGCTAGAATCTTCTTTAATTCTGGTTTGTTCGCCTTTCAGATCATGCCTCGATGATCTGAGATGCAAGAAAAATCCTCTGTCCTAACTGGGGATGATGTTGATGGGACACGTACCACTTATGGGATCCATAGTCGGTGTAGAGGCCCAGTCCCTGATATTTCAATAGTTCTACTGGTTGTACTAGTCCTCCTTAGGGTAAGGTGATGAATGCAGAATTTTTCAATTAATTCATGTTATTGCTCAGTTGGTTGCTGCTCAGGCTGAGCGGGATGCATCTGGTGTTTCATATACTGAGGCCACAAGGTTCGGCCAGTTTATGAAAATGAATTCTCTTACTTTTATTGGTTTGAAAGTGGAGGAGAATCCTCACGGTTTCTTGGACTAAATAGAGAAAATCTTCAGAGTGATGTGGGCCAAGAATGTGGAGGGGCTGAGTTTTGCTCCTTACCAGCTTAAGAATGCATCATTCTAATGGTAAGAGGTGTGGGATGAGGTGAGAGGTGATGTTGAGGTATTGACTTAATGGGAGACCTTCTCTAATGCTTTTCTGGATTGCTTTTTTCTCTAGGAGTTGAGGGAATCGATGATAGAGAAGTTTGTTAATCTCAGACAAGGGAAAATATTGGTCAAGGAATATGACTTGAAATTTTATCAGTTGTCTTGGTATGCTCTAGAAGTGGTGTCTTCTATGAGAGAAATAATGATAAAGTTCACTTATGGACTATCTCAGTATTTGATCCATGAAAGCAAGACTATATTGGTGATCAAGGATATAGATATTTCTAGGTTGGTGATTCATATACAGCAGGTGGAGGAGGAAAAGAGAAAACAGTCTGAGTTTGGGGAAAGGCATAGTAAGAAGTTCAAGTCATCTGAATAGAGTGGTGCTCAACAACAAGGTGGTTGGGATGGCGGTAGGTGGCCAAAGAAGAAGTGTGGGAGTTCTAATTCCTTCTCTTCAGCTAGTCCTTCTTACCCAAAATATTCGAGTGATAGGTGTCAATAGGGTGGCAATAATTTTTGGGCCTTGATAATTTTCGAGCACAAGGTGACCAATCTCAGGTAAGTAGGGCTCAGTCGGCCTCATCATGCCCTCCTTATAGGTTCTGTGGTAGTTTGCATAGGGTTTTTTGATGAGGAAAGGGATAAATATTTCAAATATGGTCAACTAGGCCATATGCTTAGAAACTGTCCGATTGGTAAGGGTCATTTGGAAGCGAGTAAGGCTCCAGTTGCTTTATTTTTTGCTCCTGCACTAAAGGGTGATGCTTCTACATTTGTTTCTGTTTTTGGTACCGGCGCAGGTTGGAATAAGTTATATGCTCTTGCTACTCAACAAAAATCTAAGGAATCACCTGATGTCATGACTGCTACGTTACAACTCTATTCTCATGACGTATATTGTTTACTTGATCTAGGATCCACTCTTTCTTATGTGACCCTATTTATGGATGTGTATTTTGGTTTTGATCCCAAGGTTATTTTGGATCCTTTTTCTATTTCTACCCTGGTAGGTGACTCTATGGTTGCTAAAAGAGTCTATAGGGGGTGTGTGGTATCTGTTGGTAGTATGCAGACTTTGGTGGATTTGTTTAAACTATATATGTTGGATTTTGATGCTATTCTTGGGATAGATTGGTTACACTCTTGTTACGCATCCTTAGATTGTCAGACTCGTAAGGCTGTCTTTAAGTTTCCTAGTGAACAAGTTATAGAGTGGGAGGGTGGTTGCCTATCTCCTAAGGGGAGGTTTATTTCTTATCTTAGAGCTCAAAGATTAATCTCCAAAGGGTGTCTTTATAATTTGTTCTGGGTTAAAGATTCTAACTCGGAAGGTCCTTTTTTGCATTCAATTTTGGTGGTGAATGAGTTTCTTGAGGTCTTTTTAGATGATCTTCCTGGTGTTCTATGGATAGGGAGATTGAGTTAGGTATTGACTTGGTTTCGGACACTAGTCCAATATCTATTCCATCTTATAAAATGGCTTCAGCTTAGTTGTGGGAACTCAAGGAGCAACTTAAGGATCTCTTGGATAAAGGTTTCATCCATCCTAGTGTGTCCCCTTGGGGTACATAAGTGTTTTTCATGCTTAAGTAGGATGGTTCCCTTCATATATGCATTGACTATCGACAGTTGAATAAGGTAACAGTTAAGAACAAGTATCCTCTTCCAAGGATAGATAACTTGTTTGATCAATTTCAAGGTGCCAAATTCTTTTCTTAGATAGATCTTCGGTCTGGGCATTGTCAGCTTAAGATTAGGGAGGTCGATATCCTTAAGACAACTTTCCATACTTGGTATAGGCACTTTGGGTTCCTCGTTATGTTATTCAATTTGACTTATGCCCCAACGACATTTATGGATTTGATCAATAGGGTTTTTAAGCATTTTTTGGATCTTTTGTCATTGTGTTCATTGATGACATTTTGGTATATTCTAAAGTTGAGGTGGATCTTGCTAATCACCTCCGTGCGGTATTGCAAATCTTGAAGGAGAAGCAGTTGTATGCCAAATTCTCCAAGTGTGAGTTTTGGTTGGATGCTGTAACTTTTCTTGGGCATATAATTTCTAGTGAGGGGATCATGGTGGATCCACAAAAGGTTGTTGTTGTTAAAATATGGCCTAGACCCATGACTCCAACCGATGTTTGGAGCTTTCTGGGTTTGGTTGGGTAATATAGATGGTTTGTGGAAAGTTTCTCAATGATAGCTGGCCCATTGACTAAGTTGACTCAGAAGAAGGTAAAGTTTTCTTGGTCGGATACTTGTGAGGGGAGTTTCGAGAAGCTAAAAGATAAGTTAATTTGGTTCTAGTTTTGATATTTCCTGAAGGTAATGAGGGGTTTGTCGTTTATTATGATACGTCTCGGGTAGGACTTGGTTGCATTTTAATACAGCATGGTAAGGTAATTGCCTATGCTTCCAGACAGTTGAAGGTGCATGAGAGGAATTATCCTACTGATGATTTGGAGCTTTTAGCGGTGGTTTTTGCTTTGAAAATTTGGAGGCATTATTTATACGGAGTACATGTGCACATCTTTTTATATCATAAGAGTCTACAATATGTGTTCACTCAGAAGGAGATTAATCTCAGGCAAAGGAGATTGTTAGAGCTTCTCAAGGATTATGATATGAGCCTTTATTACCACCCAGGTAAAGCTAACATGGTTGCTGATGCTCTTAGCAGGTTGTCCATGGGGAGTCAGCTTATGTGGATAAGGAGAAGCAGGAATTGGTGAAGGATATTCAGCACTTAGCTAATCTTGGAGTTCGTCTCTTGGACTCCAAGGATTGTGGTGTAATGGTACAGGAAGTGGTTCGGTCATCTCTTGGTGCAGAGATCAAGGAGAAGCAAATTCTAGATCCCGTATTGATGAAAATCAAGAGTGATGTTGTTGGTCAAAGGGTGATGGTGTTCTAGATCAATGGTGATGGTACTTTGAGGTACCAAGGGAGGTTATGTGTTCCTAACGTCGACGGCTTGCGACAAAGGACTTTGGCTGAAGCACATGAATCACTCTATATTATTCATCCTGGTTTGACAAAAATGTATCATGATCTCAAAAAGATGTATTGATAAAATAATATGAAGAGGGATGTGGCTGATTTTGTATCCAAGTGTATGGTGTGCCAACAAGTTAAAGTTGAGCACATGAGGCTTGGAGGGTTGTATCAGGAAATTGAGTTGCCTGAATAGAAATGGGAGGTAATCAATATGGATTTCATTACCGATCTTACTCTATCTCGAAACTAATTTGATTCTGTTTGGGTCAACGTGGATAGGATGACTAACTTTTTATTTGAGGACTAATATTTTACCGGTGCGGACTAACTTTTTAGTTAAGGACTATATGAGATTGTATCTTCATGAGATTGTGAAGCTACATGGGGTACCTGTTTTAATTATCTCTGATCATGGTACGGAGTTTTCATCTCACTTCTGGCAGTCTTTTCACAAAAGGTTAGGGACTAAGGTTAGTCTGAGTACTGCTTTTTATCCGCAGATGGATGAACAAGCAGAGAACACTATTCAGACATTGGAGGACATTCCTCATGGGTGTGTCATTGATTATGGTGGCCTCGGCTAAAGTTCTAAGGTGGAACCACAAGGTTGCAGAGGCTACATGGAAAGTGGAAGCAAACATAAAGTCCAAATATCCGTATTTGTTTTCTGCTTTAGATATTTATGCGTAGGGTATGTGTTCTAGATCAAATCTTTGTTTTCTAACTTGGTTAAGGGTTGGAATAATATTTGATAATGAAAATGAATTGTGCTTGTGTTTGACCTACTTTGTTCGCCATTCGGGGACGAATGACCCTACTGGGGGAGACTGAAATACCTTGGGTTTGGAACCTTAGAAAAATTCTTGGATTTTTAGATTCTGGATATCATACGACTTGTGGGTATCAATTGTATGGTGGGTAACTGTTAGTATGCTTTTGGTCGTTTGTTAACCAGTGTTGGTTGGTGGGTTGGATTAGTTTCTGGAGTAGATACAACTGAGGTGGGTACGAGTCGTATGGTAGGTAACGGTTCATATGGTTTGGTTTCCCCTTCACTTAATTTAAGACTTAATAACTTAACTTGGATCTGAATACGAGTGGCTCACCATGAGCCATAAATTAGGGTACGAGTTATACCATTGACTCGTATGGTAGATAGTGTTCAAACTTTCTTTGATTCTATTCTGCCAGGGATACGATTTAGGGGTACTAATTATATGGTTGAGTATGGCTTGGTTTGGGTAAGTCATATATTAGATAGTATTGGGTCTAAGGGGGAGGCCTAGGGTATGAGTGGTGGGTACCACTCATATGGAAGGGTACAACTGGTATGAATGAGTCATACCATCTTATGGGAATTTTAAGCAGTTTAAGTTGGGGGTAATCTGGACATTTCGCCACTTAAACTCTTAAGGCCCCATAACTTATATTACTATTGGGATGTCATTTACCCTATTAGTATAATCTAAAATACTTAGAAACTCTCTCTAATTCTCTCTAAGGCTCTTGGGTAAAGAAAGGCTAGGGTTTTATCTAGAGGATCAATTTGGGGCTTGTACGAGTGATTTCTCTCCATCATCTTTATAATATAAGGCATGTACTCCTTCCACATTGTTAGTTCCAAATAAAGGCATGTTTTATACAATGTTTTTATGGAATGATTATTGTATGGTTTTGGGGTTTTTAAATATAAAATGGGGTTTTGGTATTAAATGTGTGGTTATGGTTTTTGCATATTTTAATTATGTTTTTACATGCTTTAATGATGATTTGGATAATTGGTTGCATGAGAAAGGTTAATTGGTAATTGGAATTGGTTTTGGAAACACTATGCTCCCAACATGTTTAATAAAATGCCTATGATAATGCTTTTACGATATTATTGGACTTTTAATGAAACTATTGCATGGTATGGTTTGGTAATGGAACCTTAAATGGTACAAATGGTTTAAATTATTTGGAATAGTTAAATAGTAAGGTATGGCGGTCATGGTTATGGTTAATTAAACCTTCTTGTGGGGTCCAAAGGAATCCCCCAAGTAAATATGTAAATGAACAACTTATGAGGTACATGTGATTCCCCCAAGAAAACTTAATAATGGAACACTTGTGGAGTACATGATATTCCTCCAATTTAACTTGATAATGTAATCTATGGGCATATGGGAATCCCTTTACATAAAAGGTTGGCGGACATTTCTTGCAAGGTATATTCGGTATGACGATACCACTACTCATAGCCTTGGTCAATAATAATGGAATAATGGTTTAGTTGGATGGTAATGGTTTTAATTAGGCAATAATGGTAGGGTGTGATAGCTAACCGTAAAGGTGCGAGTCCAATGGACGAACACTGTTAATCATGTTTGTCGACATGAGGGTTGGTTATATCGACCATATATAATACTATGAGGTATATAGAAATCCTCTAAGTACACTGTACATATGCATCATAGAGAGCGAAGGGTACTCAGGAATTCCCTACTCTTATGTTATCTCCAATTCATGCGGCAACATGCATCGGGGCCTCTTCAGGGGGTTACACTGTACCCACATATCCCGTGGGTGATTCTAGGACGGTTAAGCTACACATACCCAGGTTAATGGTTGTAAAGGCATGCTAAACCCGTCTGCCTTTCCCTATATAGTTATATATATTTGTATGGTTTTTATGCATATGGTTGGTTTACTTGGTTTTACTGGATGACATTATTTGTTTCTTATCCTGAGTTCATGCTAGCATACCCGCTAACCCATCTTTGAGCGGCTGCATCCCTACACGATGCAGGAATTGGCCATTCTACTCCTTCTGCTTAGTGATCAGATTCGAGATCAGCTATTGGATTGAAGTGGTGAGCTTCTATATTCTGGAAGGCTCCATTTCATATCATGGGTGTATTTACAAACTTTGGTTATTTTATGGATATTGGTTTGGCTATGGTTGGGGGCATGTCCCAACCAGATATTGTTTTCTTTTTATTAGAGGCTTTGTATGGATACTATAGGTTAGAATGGGCCGTATCGGTAGTGGTATCAGCCTTAATATTGGAATTGGTATTGGGGATAATATCATTGGATTGAATTTATGATTGTTCCATCCTTTTGTGCTATGTTATGGACAGGAACTTATTTTTTATATTGGTTTGGTTATGGCATTTGGTTGGTGTTGGATGGTTGGACTTGCTTGGGTTGGTCCTGGTTATAGACCTATCCCAGAGTTTGGTATTGTAATAAACACTATTTTGTTGTACATTCAAAATTTATCCGACTCAGGGTATGCATTTTTGGAGTTTGGGTTAGGTAACGGGGGTGGCCCCTAGTCTTGGTTGGACTTGGAATGCCTATTACGACAGGGCCCTGGTTTGGGTCATGTCACAAGTGTAGGGACCCTAGTCGTATATTGGTTAGTATATTGCCGACCAAGTTCCGTCATATTTATGAGAGACTTCATACGACTCATATGGTCTTGTGATGAGAATTAGATTCCAATCGTATATTGTATAGTGTCTTGCCCTTGATGTTCTGCCTTGGATACAACTTGATGGTACTAGTCGTATGGTCTAGTGACGAGTTGGGAAATGGAGTTGTATGCTGGAAAAAATATGGTTTCCAACTTTCCGATGTTGTGTTGATTTGAAGGTGCCACTCGATGTTGTGATGATGAGTTGGAGGGTCAACTCGTACCCACTTGTGAGTTTTTTACAACTTTTAAGATGAGGGTATTTTGGACATTTCCTACCCCAATACCTTGATACCTTATGTCTTGTAACATTAATTGGGCATTTATTCTACACATTAGAAAATTAAAACACTCTCTAAAAACCTCTCAAGAAGATTGGGCTAGGGTTTCTTCAAGGTGGTTATCTAGAGGATTAAGGATCAAAATCTCTCCGTGAATCTTCGTAATTAAGGTTTGCGACTCTTCCTTCATTATTAGTTCACAAAAATCCCGTGTTTTAAACATTGTTCATGAATTATTAATGGTGGTTTTGAAAATCATGATTGAGGGTTTGAATGCATAATGTTTAGTATTGTTTTCTTATGGTTTAAATTATGATTATACATATTTTGCTAATGGTTTTACACATATGGGTGCTTAGGAATTGTGAATTAAACTAAGTGGTCATAGTTAAACCTAACTTGATGATTTTTGGCTTGAATAATGGTTTAATAATGGTATGCCCTCAACCTGTTTGTGAAAATATCAATGAGAATGATCTTTTCATATGTTGAATTATGTTTTGAACTAAGGAATTGGCCTATGAATGTTGATGATTGGTAAATGGTTTCATGAAGGCCTTGTTGGCCATAAATTGATTTGAATTATAACCTTGGTGGTTTAATTGGCTAAATGAGTTTGAGTTCCTAAATGTTGAATTGAATTGATGTCTTGGTTTAGACAATGGGTTCGAGTCCCAAAGTTGATTAATAATAGTTATGGCATGTTGTACGCTTACAAGTGGAGTTGGAATGACGATACTAAAAGGATGCCTTTGGTAAGTAATTGGAATAATGGTTGTGTATATGTGTAGTGAATGTTTTAATTGGTCTTTAAGGTGGGATATGTAGCTGGACCGTAAAAGTGGAGTCCAAAGGATTAACACTGGAAACTGCGCAAGCCGGTGTAGGTGTCTATACGATCTGGAGGTTCGATTCCTCCAAATAAATATATGAATGGGAGGTTCAAGTCTTCCATATTGTATAAATTGGTGTTTAAGTCACCTTGATTATGCCGAGAGGTTCGAGTCCCCTATAAAGGCATCTACGGTTATAGATATTCTCTGATTCGTGCGGCTACACGCACTAGGGATCTTTTATCTAGGGGGCAGCTAGATCCATATAGTCCGTGGGTGCCTTATTTTATGACAGTTATGCTACACAACCTAGGTTAAGGTTTTTAAATTCATTCTAAACTTTGTTCCCCTTTCTCGGCATGGTATATCTATATAACTATATACATGTAATTGAAAATGTTGATTTGATTTGGTTTTGAATGATAACATTATTTTATTCCTCTATCCCTGAGTTACATTCTAGAATTTCAACCACTAACCATCTCCGGACACTGTATCTCCATGCAATGTAGGCGCCTAAAATTCTTTTACTTTTTTTGCAAAGTGATCAAGTGCTTGAGCTAGCTCATAAGTTGACGTTGTTGTGGTGAGATTCCATGCTTTGGAAGTCTTCATTTCATGGTCTCTATTGCTTATGTCTTACTCTTTGTTTAGATGACTTTTTTTGCTATTATCGAGGGCACATCCCAACATTTTATTGACTTTGGATTTATAGAGGTTATGTTGGATTACTGTGGACTTGGGTGTGTTATTTTGGTGGATTGTCTTGGTGATGGATGGTTTTCTGGTTACCGATGATTGGGTTAGACATTTCCTGAATAAATATTAGTCTTAGCTTGCACTATCTTGTTATATGTTCATATTTCCATCCGACGCTTAAGGTTGTTGGGATGATTAGGTTAGGTTAAGGGGCAATCTACGGTCAACGTGGGTCTTGAGATACCCATCATAGCTAGGCCCTAGTTTGGGTCATGACAAAGTAAGTATTAGACCCCATGTTTATGGTCAATTAGGTGTCCACAAAACCGTATCATGTAGAGTCTCTTTTATGGGTGTGTCGCAGGCCATACTTATAGTTTATTTATGCATATCGGATTTCGAATGAGTCTTCAGGCCTTGGCAGAAACTTGAAAGTTTTCCCAAGTTTCAGCTGGTTTCTGGTGCATGTGCGATCGCACCACTTGAGTGGTGATTGCACTAGTATTTGCAGTGGAGATAGTGCGATCACACTATTGGGTATGGCGATCGCCATATCTTCTTCTTAGACTAGGGTGTACAAATTTACACCTGGGCATGCGATTGAAACACCTGATAACATAGATAGGGTATAAAAGTCCCCTTAGGTCGCAAATTAGACCATTTTCACCCATCCCTTGAGAAAAAAGCCTTAATGAGTGTTATAATTCAAAATTGAATCTTGTGGCTGAATTGGGAGCTTGATTAACATCTATTTTCATGATTATGTTTCAATTTGAGGTAAGATTTCATCCCTTTCTTGGTGAATTTTCTTGGTTCTTGGCCAAAGTTCTAACTAGCTTGAGGGCTTTATTTTAGCCCCAAATTAGCTTGGTTTTTTTTTACCCATTTTGAGAGTTATAATTCCTTGAGCGTGTATGAATATTGAGTTGACCTTAGAAATGTGTTTTATGTAAGTGGGTCCCACTTAGGGATTTTGATATCATTTTTGGACCCGAAGCACAATGGTGCAATATGAGTATCGTTGGCCTTATATTGATGAGTAGATTACAATTTTGATAGTGTGAAAAAATTTTAGGATTGTGAAACAAAAACGAGCATTTGGTGAATGATTTAAGGATTTATGGTTCGGTTTTGAGGTAGGCTTTTGTCAGCTCTTCTTCATAAGATATTGCATGTTGTATATTTCATGTGAATGTGAATGTTAAGATTAATTATGGGTAGAATGACTTAGTCTTGATTATTAATGTTTGGGGATTAGATGAGTGTTTTGACCTGTAAGGTAAAGTGCATAGTACACTTTTAGAATCCTATTGCCTTCTTCCTAGATTGAACTAATTCATAAAACGGATATGATATAATTCTAGGTTTGGGATGTGTTTTAAGTATGGGAAGCATGGTTAGTCTGATTAACCTTATGTGGACTATTCTAGTGATCTTGAAACCGTAATTTAGGCGGTGTTTTAAATGCCTATATTTCTAGACGGAATTCCTATCTTAGGACTGGTTATGGCTTACTTGACATCTAGTTATTAAACTAGATACCTTATCCTAGTTTGGGGTATAAATTGCCTAAACATGGAATTTGAGGGTTATAAGTGGGTTTTTCTGGCTTACCTTAGGCTAAGACTTGTGTTAGCCCTTGTGGAGTTAGTTGTAGATGTTAGGCATAGTTGAGACTATTGAGCCTTTAAAATGAGGTTACTTTGTGATTAATAAATTATGATGACCTTCCCTGGATTATGACTTATGGCTTATACTTGATTTATGATATGGTCCATCAACATGCTTGATAATATAGGCATAGACATAGATATGATATATTGCCTACAAACATGAGATGCCTTGTTGATGTTATGCCTTCTAGATATTATATGATTTTTGATGTATTATGACTCATAGATGTGTGATGTTTATTGATATATTATGCCTCATAGACGTGAATGTCTTCTAGATGTGAGATGATTATAGACATGCTTTATGGCTTATGGATATGTTATGCCTCATGAATACGCTATGGCTTATAGATATGATATGATTTATATATACAATTATTGATATAGGTTCTAGATATGTATGTGGCCTTAAGGCCAATATTATAATGTTGTAATTATTCCAAACACATATTGGGCATAAGGTCGTGTTATGATATGAGTTGGGCATCCGAGAAGTGTTTATCCTTGTAATATCCCATACTTATCCTAGCTCTATTCATCTCTTAGTTGCATGATTAAGGGGCTTAAGTCTTGAAATTTGTACTAAGTGTTGGGGACTCAGTCATTTTCAAGACTCCTAAACTTTGAGGATTTTCATTTTAGTATTCTCGATTCCGAAATATTAGTTTTTGAGTTAATTCATGTTCAGGGATATAAGAAGTATGTTTCAGGGATGTTTTGGATTTTTCGGACAAGGTTTGGGGCTCGGTTGGATCATGAATCTATCAAGTCACCATGATAGGGCCACGTCACGGTAAGATTTGCTTTGGCACGTATATTGCATCGTGGTGAAGGTATTTTCGTCAAGTTCTTGATTTAAAATTGAATACATGTGTCATGATCTTTATCCGAGTGTGTGAATTTCTTATGAGGTGAAGAATGTTCATAGGAATCACTTAGAACAAAGTTGAGCTAAGAGCCTTTGATTCGTCCAAAGTTTGATATTTGATTCTACAATGGTCAACTTTGAACCTGTATAACTTTTGATATACGTAGAATTTTTTATCTCAAAACATACCGAATTGTAGATAATTGAATTATCTTTCCAACGATACCAATTCGACTTAATCCTATACCCGAGCAAAAAGTTATGATCATTTTTTCAGAACCAATAAGCCACCACGATAAGACCTCATCGCGGTGACCCTGTAAACCGTATTCCAGTTGCGAATTTAATAGCCTGAGGGGCAATTGGGTCTTTTACCCCAACCTCATTGTCTATAACACGATTTGGGGTATATTTTAGGTCATAATTGTCCTTCTTCAATTTTTCTCTCAAAAAAACCCTAATTATCTTCTAAGAACATCAATTTCATTACTTTCTCTCCAAGGAAATCAAGAATTCAAGTTTCCCAAGTTCATGAACCTTCAAGAAAGCATCAAGATTGGTGTTTCTCTTTCAAGTTAAAAGCTTAAGGTATGTGGGGTTTATGAACAAGGATACTCTTTCATCTTTGTGCCCAAAACTTATTTTAACATTAAGACTACATGAATTGCAAATTAGGGTTCATACCCAAACTATCTTGTTTTGAGTTTGTGAAGATTACAAAGATGACTTAAGTATTGATGTGCATATTTATTCTCATCTATTTATTCTTTGACTTGAAGATTTATATTATGAATTGAATTTCATTATCTTGTCTTGATATTGTCGAAAGATTTCACGAGGATTATTGAGACTGAAGCTCTATTGTGAAATTTTGAGAATTTAAGTATAGATTCTCTAAACCCCAAGTATGAGTTTTGAGATTTCAAGAAGACCATGATCTTAAGTTTCTTTGATAATTTTATACCAAGACTTAAATTGAAGATTGATCCATTGATCCTAAGCTAATACATAGAATCCACATTTGTTCATCTTAATTTTATTTAAAGTAAAGCGAACCATATATGGTTTTCATTATACAAACCTTGTACTATTTTAAGGTGGATTTCCTAAAAGTATGAGCATATAAGTAATATGGGAGTAGTATTTAGCACTGAGTTGGGTATGAGTCCAAGGTCACATGCCCCAGAACTACGTGCCACTGTAGGTTTAAGTCCCATTGAGGGCTAAGTATAGTAATCACTCAAGTTAAGGTCTATTCTGATGGTAAGGGTAGAACAACTCTCCTCAACCTGGGTAAGACGTTGGACTCCATGATTGCTCACATGGTTTATGTCGATTAGAAGAACCTCCCAAAAGAAATCGTAAAAGAAAAGCTTTTAGAACTAAGTGTTATGGCTCACAAATTGAATCCTTATGCTTCATTACTCATGTTTATGATTTTACAACTTTCGTTTTATTCAAGTTCAAGGTGAGTCATCTATACTTAACATATATTATTTTAAAGTCTATGTGTACATTCAGTTATTGTTTTACTTATGCATTCACCCCCACATGCTCAGTAAATTCCAAAAGTACTGATCCACATATATGTCTATGTGCTATATTGTTTCATAATGTAGGTCCGGTTGTATCCCACACATCATAATCAAACAGTGTGCAAATTTCAGTCAGCAGGCGATGAGTTCTTTTGATTCAAGGGCTCGAGTCAATCGTAGTTTGAGAATCATCTTGTTTTGTTGATTCAGTCATATTTATTAGGGATAAATAGGGTTCATGTCCTAACTACCTATAGTCAATATTAGTAGAGGCTTCATAGACAGTCAGTAGAGTTGATGTATTTGATTCCAGTTTTGTTTTGTACAACCAGAGTTGTAATAATTTTAAATAGTTTTGTTTTGAGCATGTTCAACTAAAGATGTCTCTTCTGCGTGTTACTTCCAGTCTTATGTATTTTAATTAGTAGCTTAATCATCATGCCAATACAGGGTTAGCTTGGAATCACTTGTGGTCCTAAGTACCGTGTGATGTCCAGGGTGTAGTCTCGGGGTGTGACAATCATTGTAAAGGATGTGATTGTAGTTTATTGATATATTAATGCTTATAGTTCCATTGTTTGAATACTATTGATGGCATGCATAGATTCGGTACATTTATGATTGTTGCATCGGTGATTGATACGATTCCAACTAGATTAAAGTCTTATTACTGTTGTTACTAAATAAGGGTAAAAGCCCACTTTTCACCTTAAAAACAAATTCTTCATAATAATAATTGCTTATCTTAAATGAATCACTTATGTGTAAGAGAGTTAATAATGATGTTCAAGAGATTTGACCGAAACAGATTTTGGTCTATGATTTCATACTATTAATTACTCCAATCGTAAGAGATCCTGACTCTTTCTATACTTTTATAATAATTCAGTTTCAAAGTTCACTCCAGGCAATGGACTTACAAATTTACACTCTTTTCAGCCACAACTTGAGTTCGTGCACCTATTATATCTAAATACACATCTCTCTGGCATGGGACGGAGGAAGATGCTGTCTTGATGATATAACTTTTGGGTAAAACCTAATGACAAATTTTAGTATTGTGTTATATATATGTGTTGATGATTATAATGATACTGATTATATAACCGATAAGCCCTGAGGATGAATATGATGATATTTTTATATAACCGATAAGGAAAGAGGATATTTTGATGATATATTGATACCCAACAAGGCCAGAGGATAGTGTGATGATGATATTGATACCTGGCAAGGATGGAGGATGATTATAATGATATACCCAACAAGGCTGGAGGATGATTATATTTATTTGCCCATGCGTACATCTATCAGTTTGAGTACGGCTAGCCATATGTATGGCAATTATATACCCGAAAAGATCGAAGGATGATTATGATGCTACACTGAAAAGGCTGGAGGATGATTATATTGATGTACCTATGCTAATATCTACTAGTTCTAGTCCAGCTAGACCTATGTATGGCATTTATATATCTATCAACACTGCAGAATAATTATAATGATACACTCGCCAAGGACAAAAGATGATTATATTGATGTTCCTATGTCTATATCTACCGGTTTAAGTTTTTCTAGCCCTATGAACCATAATTATATATCCGGTAAAGATGGAGGTTGATTATGATGATGATGTCTATGTTGATTATGGTTATTATGATGATTAAGGTATTGTAGATTCTATTGCATTCATACTTGCATGGGCATCGCCTATCATAAGTATACACCTATATCTATTAGCCCATATGGGGGGGGGGGGGTTGCATAGGTATGGGTGATGAATATACCTTGTGGTGTGTTGTATGTTGATAGAATCTTCTGATCCTAAGGTGGTGGGGGTACATGATAGGCTCAGCTAGGCATTGGTTGACTGGACTAGCCGATTACGCCCAGTGTTATTGATATAATTATTATCATTATTTTGGCTAGTTTATGATAGATTGATCATTGGTTCGGTTACGAGACCTGAGGTATGATTATGGCCTCTTATATATTACAATAATATTACTATGCATAATTATCTGATGATTTGATAAATGGATTAAAACCCTCCTAGCACTAGCGACTGCTATGGTTAAGAGGTCTTAAATAGCTAGTCTGTTGATTTAGGCTATACTTCGGGTAGACCTTATTTTCTATATGCATATATGCATACTTAGCAATATATAGCTACGGTGTTACCGTATATCCCTTTAATTTATTGAGATTTTATATTCATTCTTTGGCCTTTTATACTTATATATATCTTCTTTCTGCTCTTACTTTGTATATTGGCTAGTGATATATGACTTAGTGTTGAGATTCTTGAGTATGGCTGGAATAAGATAGTGCATTCTCATTAATTCCTTGGCCTTAATATGTTAGTCTCTTGTACTTGAATAGGATAGTAATCTTTATTATCTCATTGGTTGTCTTATGTGGTTTCTGGACATTCGGGTGTAGTTTTTATTCTATTTATATGTTATGTATATCTGTTTTATCTTTGGAGCTCAGTCAGCAGTTGACTACTGAGCACCACGTGTTTGGTACTCATACTACACTTTTGTAGTCTGCAGATCATAGTATATATTATTGCTGTTGATGTGTGTGTCGTGCGGAACAACCATGGTTCAGAGACTTTGAGTGAGATCCTAACGTTCGGAATATTACGTACCTCTCTTTTATGTACTAGACTACTCTCTATGTTGTATTCAGAGATAAGTTGTATCTGTATTCCATTGGTACTTCATTCTTGAACTCTTATTTTATAAGAGGCTCTTGTACTGATACCCCCAGGTTTTGGGACTATGTTATGTAATTGATCTTTTATTTCATATATTCCATATTCTTTCCTTTATCTAGTTGGGTAGTCCGTTACTAGCCATTCTAGACTACGAGTTTGGCTTTCCTATTGGTGGGTTATAGTAGGATTTATCATGACTCGAGAAATTGGGTCGTGACAACCACTAACACTGTACTCTTGACATAGCCTCTTACTTCTACCTCCATAGGTATAAATACATGCCCTCTCAATGACCCTTATATGATCAACAACCTGAAGGAAAGTAGATCCAACTACTATAAAATGCTCCAATGCTAAGCAGAGTGGTAAAGTTAATCGTGTGATAAATCCACACACCATCTCATGCTCTGTAGAGAATAACATTGGAGTATACCTGGCCTACTTAAGAAACCCACTCTTATGCTCTGAAACTGATAAAAATCTCTGTTAAGCACCAAAAAAACCCAACTCTTACCTAAGAACCACTCAATGTTCTAGAGACCACGACTAATTGTGAAGTGTCTAGGAAAAAACTTAGAATCCCTAATACTGAATCCTAAAGAATTGGGGTGATTACAAACTCTATTAGAGACTAGGCTTGCCCTAAACCATCTAACTAATGCTAAGGATCCTCGATATCAACCTCCAACTCCCTAGACAATGTTAATTTGAAACTTTAGTAACACGCACAGAAGTCCTGTCCGTATATTTCAACAAACTCATGCTGCCCATCTAAAAAATAGTAGAGTCCAGGAAGTATTTAGAGGTGCATAGAGGTATGAACATATGACCAAGAGTTAGGTTAGCCTTATGAAAATAAGACACCGATGTCTCTGCACTGATCTGCAGGACTCTACTAGGAACTTAGAACTTGTACCTATAGCATCGGCGAATCAAGGCTATGATACCAATTTGTCACAACCTAATATTTCAGGCCATAATGGCACCTACCATAACCCCCAGTAGGTAAGCCAACCTATAATTTGGAGAAACTAGTAACGGACTAATGAGAGAAACTAAAGTAAAACTAAGAAAGAGATAAAGAAGATTAGAAGAAAGTAAATACATCCCCTAAAACCTGGTGAAATCAATACTAGATCTTCTTATAAAACATGAGTACATAATAGATTATAGAGTAAATGTATACAAATCCGTCTCTAAAATACAAAAATAGAGATCATTATAACAATAAGAGATAGAGTAGGAACAACTCCAAACTCTAGGATCTCACCCTAAATATCTAATCCATGTCTATACGCACAATACATACACCAATGATAATAACCCGTACAATGATCTATAGGATGCAAAAGTATAGTATAAGTACCAAAAACGAGGTACTCAGTAGGAATAAACCAACTAAGCACCAAAGATAATGCAAGTATAAATAACACGCAAAACAATATATACTATCAGACAACTATCTAAGAAATGAAACATAATAATACTAAGGGAAAAACAGGGATAACTATCATGGCTATCATGCCTTAAAAGTAATTCGAGATGAAGCTATGCAAGTAATAAGCATAATATATCATGTACTACGAGTAATCAGGAATGAAATCATAATGCCATTAGTATCTATCCATCACATGATAGTATAGTGAAGGAATAATTATACAATGTACAATAGATGTACGAAGGAAGAGATATATAAGAGATATGTAATAGTAATATGAATAAACATTATATATATAATATTAATATGGGAGAAATCGGTCATATAACATAAGATTATCTAAACCTAAAAGTGCTACCAGATGGAGCTGTCTTAACAACATAAATCTCACATGAGTTACGATTTTAAGAGGGGAACTAACTCAAGCATAATCAAGGCCTCTAACCAGGTTTACACAATCATGAAATAATCTACTAATAATAAAACTCAACAACATAAAAAGGAAAGGATCTTAGAAGCGTGCCTACAATCTTGGGTACAAATCCATAACCAACCTATTATGAACCATACAATAATAACCAACAATAACATAACTGGCTAGCCAGACAACCAATAAGCTAATAGGACCCCTATAAGCCCAGAAGATACAATAAAACTCTTAAAAAGCAGCAACTATAACCTATAGCTATGCAACCTTTCATAAGATTAATAGATATAGACGCCAAATAATTATACTGGCAATAGGTAATGCATATAAATAAATGAAAGACATGAAAACCAAGTGATACCAAATGAAACAAGTACGATATCTAATCAAGTTCCATAATGTACTAAGTGTATACACCTATAGCTCAGTAGATCACAAAGGTAGGACCTATGATGACCATCCTTCTCCGGTCCTATGGTTCACCATATAAAAGGGCCTATTGGGGATTTGAGATATCTGTATACACTGCTTGGTCCCCAACCAGGACTTCTAGAATCCATTATCACAAATTTAATCCACCCATTACCATATATATATATATATATAGTATCATAAAGAATGATTGACTTGAATCGAAACAAAATGAGTAAATATTTGTAAATTCATTGCCCAAGATCAAATTTGAGACTAAAATAGTATAGTAATGTAGAAAGGGTTAAATTCTCACTCGATCAAAGTAAGCAAGTAGCGGTAAAGGATAGTGGATTAATAATGGACCCGAATCAACCTCGGGCTAATTTCCAAAATAATACATTTTGTTAAAAAGCTCATAAATCATTAATAATGATGACACAATTTCTATTTGAAGAATCAATTTTAAAGTTGAAAAGTGGGAATAAAGATTTCTTTAGAAAATAGTAGTAAACCAAGTTTTCATTTGAAATCTGGCACTAATCAATGCAAATGCATCTAAATGTAAGCATGCCACACTATTATCTAAACAACACAATCGCAGTATCTCTAAGGAAAGTCACAGTCTAGTTAAAGCATAAAGGGCTAACTTGGCATTGAACTAGTATCATAACCATGACCTAGGGACTAATATTACATAACTCAATTTGGAATTAATGTTATAAACTAGGGATCTAGGGTAAATAAGGGCATGAAGCTTCTAGAAGGGTCTAATTGGGGAATATCATCAAAATCACTATGTAAAATGATAAGTCTTTTACTAAAGTATCCCTTATGAAAATCTATGGTTAATAAAGTCTATTATAAGGTGTAATAGGATCTTACATCCTTAACATGTATTCTAGTCTAAGGGTTGGGTTATATTGTTATTCTAAATCTCGTAATTAGGTCAATTCATGATATATCTAGGTAAAACCATAGCTTATAATCCCTATCTATCATGTAAAATATACAATACACTATCTTGTAGAGATTAGTAGACTAAAGCATACCTTGATAAAGAATTTTAGCCTTGACCATCCATACATTGCTTGTCTTTACTCTCTAATCCCAAAGTGACATTGGGCTATGATACACATTGTATAGATGTTAATATGAGTAAAATGATATCCATATTGCAACATACAAATTTAGACCTAAAATTGTGTAAAAAAATAATACTATAGGGCTCGCTAATGGAATTGCAAAATGAAATTCATCATGAGGTCCATCAAAGGACGAGGAATACATGCTTAAAATTTGAGCACAAATAGAGTACAAATTAAGGCTCAAATCATCCCACAAAGTAATGAAATTAAAGACCTAATTTCTAGGAATTTACAAGGAAAATGATGGAATTTGACGAGGATGATCTCCTACTATTTCCCACACTCTAAGCTCCAATAATATAATAACCCATATTATACTTAGCTTGGTTCAGTTCTTAGTGCATGCATAAGAGGCTTAAAGCCTGAAAAATTTAGCTGAGTGTTGGGAACTTAGCCATTTTAAGACCTCCTAACTTTGAGGATTCTTAAGTTGACCTTTCAGACTCCAAGATGATTTTTTTGATTTAATTCATGTTAAGAGGCATAAGGAGCATGTCTTGGGGAAGTTTCAGATTTTTTGGATGAGAATTAAGGCATATTAAGATTTCAATTCAAAAACCTCATCGCAATAGTGGTGCATCGCGATGGGTATAACAATGGGCCATTCACCGTGTTGTGGTGTCCCTCTAAATGGTATCCTAGTTATGAATTTAATCTTTTGAGGGGTGGTTATGTTTTTTTCCATCGTCCCAAGTCATAAAAATGAGAGATTAAATGTCAGTTAGGCTATTATTTGCCCATATTTTACAATTTTACTCTCAAGAACAAACCCTAATCATTCCCCTCAAGTTCATCCATTCCATCATCTTCTCTTCAAGAAAAACCAAGAATTTAAGTTCCCTAATCCAAGAATTTTTAAGAAAACTTTCAAGATCATCTCCAAGGCTTTCAAGGTTAAGGTTTCTCCACTAAGTCAAGTCTATTAAGGAATGTGAGGTTATGAACAAGGATACCTTTCATCCTTTTGACCAAAACTTGTTTTAAAGTTTAGATTATGTGATTTGAAATTAGGGTTCATACCCAATCTATCTTGTTTTTAGTTTATGAATTTATAAAGTGATTTAAGTATTAAAGTGCATGCTTATTCTTATCTATTTATGTTTTGACATAAATATTCTCTACTATGATTTGTATATCATGAGTTTGATTTGACTATTTGAGGACTTTCAATTGAGTTTTAAGTATGATATTATGTTACAAGTTATATGAAAGAAATCATGAGATTCTAAGGCTTTAAGTGTATCAAGGTTACACATGCTCGTGTTTTGATTTATAATATTCATATTGTGATTTTGATTTTATTATCTTGACTTAAATTACTGAAGTATTCAATAAGATTATTAAGCATCAAATGTTGTCAAGAAATTCTAAGAATTTAAGCTTATATTATAAGTCCTAAGAATCGGATTTCTTTGATATTTCAAGAAGTCTACGCTCTTAAGTTACTTTAGTAAGTCATACCAAGATTTAAAATAAAGATTGATCTTTTGATATTAAGATAAGATATCCACATTTGTTTATCCTGATTATGGTTTTAAGAAAGAGATGCATAACTAGTTTACATTCTATAAACCCTTATGCTATTTTAAGATGGATTTCCTAAAGTATGAGCATATAAGTAATATGGGAGTAGTATTTAGCATCGAGTTGGGTATGAGTCCAAGGTCACATGCCCCAAAACTATGTGCCATGGTAGGTTTAAGTCCTATTGTGGGTTAAGAATAGTGATCACATAAGGTTCTATTCTGATGGCAAGGGTAGAACAGCTCTCCCTAACATGGGTAAGACGTTGGACTCCATGATAGCTCACATGGTTTATCTCGGTTAGAAGAACCTTATTAAGAAAGAATAAAAGTAAAGCTTTTAGAACTAAGTGTTATGGCTCACAAATTTTATCATTATGCTTTTTCTCTTATATTTATTATTTTGCAGTTTTGGTTTATTCAAGCCCAAAGTGAGTCATTCACACTTAGCATCCATTATTTGAAAATCTAAGTGCACATTGAGTTATTGTTTTTATTATGCATTAACCTCTATATTCTCAGTACATTCTAGAAGTAATGATCCACATATAGGTCTATGTGCTACAATGTTTCTTAATGTAGGTTCTGGTGCTTACTTCCAGCAACGTGATTAATTACGAGCATCTCTACATATATCCCCATGTTTGGTGAGTCCTCATAGTTTGAGGACCCATTTTGTAAGACTTCTATATTCATGAAGTATTCTAGTCATTTGATTTCTGTTAAGTTCGGATTAGTTGGGGCATATCCCTGTGGCTCTCTAGTTAGAAGTAGAGGCTTGTCCGTATGTTTTCTATTTTAGATTCAAAAGTGTTTGTTTTCAAGATTTCAAGTTTAAGACTTTCATTTATGATATTATTTAGTTATCTTAATTTTTCATATGTCAAGTTTACCTTTATTATGAGTTTCAGGTTTAGGAGGCTTAAAGGGTTAGCTTGGGACTACTCGTAGTCTTGAGCACCGTGTGACGTCCAGAGGGTACTTCTGGGGCATTGAATTTGAATCTCAGTGCATGATATTGATGATATTATAATGGCTAAGATAAAATAGTGTGTATTTGGTGAAATTTCATGAAACATGTCCTACTGTATATGCTCCATTCTCTGAACTGAATGTGGTAACAATACATAACATGCATTAAATAAGAAAAATGGTTAGATGAATGCACATGAACATGTAAAAGGGAAATAATAATAATATTTTCATATGCTTTCTATGATTATGATTGATATGTTAGAGAAAAATTCTCTACTTTTTACTATAACACCTAAAATTTTTGGTCCTTACGAATTTCTAGAATATTATCCTCACTACCCTGACTACGACTTATCCTACTAGTCATAGGGTGTCCTGATAGGCCATATAACCCTATTTGTAAGGCGCCCAATGAATGGTGATTGAGTTGTTGTCCTAACTACGACTTGAGGTCACGAGTTGTAAAGACTCATTACGAGTCCTTACGTCCTAATCGTAGTCGGAAAAACTTATTACCCAAAACTTACTATCTTGAGTACGACCAGACTCAATGAATTATGATGATTCCATACAAGTCATAATGTCCAAATCGTAGGGTGTCCAGTGTATACCTAAATGGTTTTTGTGTTGACTATGACTGGACTCTATGAGTTTTAAGGTCTCATTATGAGACATTGTATATGAGTTGTAGGGTCAACCGTTTGTGTTCTTGGTGACACTATCTTTACAATGACTCATTGGGACGAGTTGTAATGAGTCATTATGAGACCCATAACGACAGATGATTTATTTTCTAGATTTTTACTAGGGGTATTTTAGACTTTTTCCTCTTATCCCAATAATAACCCACAACCTATAACAAACTTGGGACCCTATTTTCATCTATAATGCACTCCAAAACATATACTCTTCTCTATTAAATTCTCTTAAGCAACAATACATAGGGTTTCTAAGAAGTAGGTTAAGTAGAGCTTCGAGGATTAAATTCTATCCATAATCTTGGGTGTTTAAGGCATGTGACTCCACCCTTAATTTGTTTTTTTAAATGCATGAATTTACACGGTTAATTTTGTGGATTTAAAAAGGGGTTTTGATATGGTTGAGGGCTTTCGACATGATTGGTCATATAATTGATTTCCCATGATTTCTTATGCATTATTCATGCTTTATTAATGGCTTTCAAACTTGTGGGGTGCATGGGTTTGGTTGATGAATGAATGGGTTATGTTTTTCCCAAATTTAATGGTTTTGCCTTCAGTTATGGCTTTGGAAATTGTATGCCCTCAACCTAAAGGTGAAATTAATAATAAATGACTTCATCACATGATTTGACTTACTCTCTTAAACTAATGCATTGGAATAAAAGGTTAATGAACCCTGGTACAATTTTATTAAATCTTGGGGTATGTGGATTCCCCGTGTGATTGTTTAATTAAACCTAAGAGGTTATAAATTTCCCTATATGATGGTTAATGAATTTATCATGATCTTGCAAGTGGGGTTGGTATTATGATGCCAATATGATGCCTTAATACTTAATTAGTTCAATAAATTAGGAATACATATCAAAATTTTTAATTGGGCTTAAAAAAGGGTTGTGTATTTGGTCCCGAGGGACCAACACTGGGAACCACGGTAGCCAACACAAAGGTCTAAATAATTTATAGGTTTGAGTCCTCCTTATATTTTATGATTGGGCTGTTCGAGTCCCCCATGTTATATAAATTGGTGCTTAAGTCACTTTGATTTATGATGGGTGGTTTGAGTCCCCCATAAGGCATATGACATATGATTATCCTCTACTTTGTGTGGTAAACGTACTGAGTCCCCTCCCACTATGGAAGAGATGGGCTCATATAACCCGTGGGTGCCTTATCTATGACGGTTATGTTACATAATCTAGGTTAAGGTTTTCAAAGTTCATGCCAAGCCTTGTTTCCTATCCCGGCATGTGGTATTATATCTATATATATTTGCATATGAGTTTGTGCAATGGATTTTTGTCTGAGTTTAATTGTTACCTATGACATTATTTTATCCCCTATCCTTGAGTTATATGCTAGCACTCCAATTGTTAACCATCCTCCGATTCTGTTATCTCCATACGATGCAAACTTTGATCGGAACTTCTTCTACTTTTCCTGTACAATGATTAGGTGATCGTAGATAGTTTGTGATTTGACTTAAAGTGGTGAGCTTTAATCTTTTGGAAGACTTTATTTCATGTTTTGGTTATTTATGTCCTAGACTTTGTTTCAAGCTTCATTTGGCTATAGTCGAGGTCCTGTCCTGATACTTTATTGGTATTTAGTTTTATTAGAGGCTTTGTAGGAGTATGGAATTGGGTGTTGTATTCATATTGGTTATCAATATCTATTGGTGGTTATTGATATAACCTAGAATATTTGAACTTATGTTACTCTATCTTGTTATATATTCCAACTTCAGTCCATGTTAGTATGTGATGTGTTCTGTTAACTAGGAAATGGGGGTGGTCTTCGATCCTCTACAGACTTGAGATGATCGTCATGGCCTGACCTTTGTTTGTGTCGTGATAAAGTTATAATCAAAGCCTAGGTTCATGATTAATTAGGTGTCTACAAAGCTATGTCATGTGGAGTCTCTTTTATGATTGTGTAGCATGCCAAACTTATAAGAGAGAGGCTACGAGACATTTAAGAATATTTCTCTTTCTTGTTGTCTTATTTATAGGCTGTAGAATCTTTGGTCTTGAATCTTTCTAATTCATGTTTACTCGCCTTTTTACTCATGCCTCTGAGAAGATTTGATATTTATGGAAACTCTTCTATCATATCTGAGGACAACGTCGATGGAGCTCATTCTACTTTTAGGGTACAGACCTAGTCTATTGTCACTACTTTTTATTGCCTTCATATAGTCCCACCATTCAACACTGATCCTACTCTAGAGGATCACACTCATGCGCAGTCACCTCAGGGAGATATTACCAATATTGAGTTCTATCGCTCCATTCATCTATTGACCCAATTGGTGACATCTCAATTGCAATAGTCAGGTTTTGCTGGTATTTTTGTGAGTTCTTTTGAGGCCACTTGAGTTGGGGAGTTTTTGAGGTTATACTCTCTAACTTTCACTGGTATTATGGTTGAGGAAGATCCTCAGGGGTTCATAAATAAAATGGAAAAGATCTTTCAAGTAATGTATGCTACTGATGTAGAGGGTGTGGAGTTCACTGTATATCAGTTAAAGGATATGGCATATCAGTGGTATGAGGAATGGGATTAGTCTAGGGTGATGATGATGAGTCAGCTTTGTGGGATAATTTCTCTAGTGATTTTCTTGATCAATTCTTTCCTTACGATTTTAGGAAGTCAAAGGCTAAGGAATGTGTGAATTTGAAGCAAGGCAAGATAATAGCAAAGAAGTATGCCTTGAAGTTTCATTAGTTATCAAGATATGCTTCAGTAATTAGTGTCTAGTATAAGGGCTAGAATAAGGAAATTTTCTTTTGGGTTATCCCGTGATTTGATTCTAGAGTGCAACGCTGCCTTATTAAATAAGGATATAGATATGTCTATACTTGTGATGTATATACAATAAGTCAAATAGGAAAAGAAGAAGCAAGTTGAGATAAGGAATAAAAAGAGTAAGAGATGTAGACATTTAGAATAGGGTGAATGCCAACAACAAAATGGTACAGATGGTGGGAAATGGTCTCAAAAGAAGAATAGGAGGAGTTTTATTTCCTATTTGACGATTAGCGCTCCTTACCCAAAGTCGTTCGATGATCGATGTTTTTATAGTGGTAATAGTTTTAGGTCATAGGATACCCAATCTTAGGCTAGTAGGGCCTAATCAACACTATTATATCCTCCTTGTAGATTTTGTGTTCAGTTACACCATGGTTAGTGTAAGAAGGTGAGGAACAAGTGGTTTAGTTGTGGTCAGATTGGTCATATGTAGCGAAATCATCCTTTAAAGGTTGCTTCTGGGGTCAACAAAGTTCCTATTTCTACTTCATCAGCTCTTACACTAAAGGTGCCACTTCTGGCTTTCGCCCTGATCTAAATTGTCTCTATACTCTTATTACTCGTTGAGAGTTTGAGGCATGTGCCAATGTCATCACTGGTATATTAAAACTCTTCTCTTGTGATATGTGTTTCTTTATTGATATGAGGTCTACTCTTTCTTATGTGACCCAATTTATGGCTGTCCAGTTTTATTTTGGTCCCAAGTGTATTTCAGACCCCTTTTTTGTTTCTACCTTGATGAGTGACTCTGTGGTTTATAGAAGAGTCTATATGGGTTATGTGGTATATTCTTGTAGTAGGAAAAATTTGGTGGATTTTATTGAATTAGAAATGATGAATTTTGATGTAATCTTGGGAATGGATTGGTTGCATTCGTGCTATGCCTCCTTAGATTGTCGGACCCATAAGGTTATTTTAAAATTTCCAAATAAGTTGGTTATAGAGTGGGAAAGGAGTTCTCTAGAGCCTATGAGGAGATTCATATCATATCTTAGAGCTCAGAAATTGATTTTCATAGGGTGTATTTTCCATTTGGTCTGGGTTAAAGATTCTAACTCGAAGGGTCATTTCTTGCAATCTGTACTCATAATTAGTGAGTTCCTCAGGTTTTCCCTGATGATCTTCCTAGTATTCCTCTTGATAGGGAATTTTTTTTTAGGATTGATCTTCTTCTAGACACTCATTTTATTTCTATCCCTCCCTATAAAATGGCTTTGGTTGAGTTAAAAGATCTTAAGGAGCAGTTAAAAGATCTTCTAGATAAGGATTTTATTCGCTCTACTGTCTCTCCTTAGGGTGCACCAATTTTATTCATGCGTAAGAAGTATGGGTCCCTTCAAATGTGTATAGATTACCTCTAGTTAAATAAGGCTACTATGAAGAATAAGTAATCACTTCCTAGGATTGATGATCTTTTTGACAAGTTTCAGGGCGCTAAGTATTTCTCTAAGATTGATCACAATTTTGGCTATCATCAATTAAAGATATGGGGAGGATATCCCTGAGACTGCCTTTCGTACCCGTTATAGTCATTTTGAGTTCTTGGTCATGTCGTTTGGGTTGACCAATGCCCTGACGACTTTTAAAGATCTTGTGAATCAATTTTTTTGTTAGTTCTTGGATTTGTTCGTAATTGTATTTATTGATGATATTTTTGTATACTCTAAGAGAGAGGTAGATTATGCCGATCACCTCTGCCTTGTGTTGCAAACCTTGAAAGATTAACAATTGTATGTGAAGTTCTCAAAGTGTAAGTATGGTTAAATACTGTGACCTATCTTAGTCATGTTGTTTCCAGTGAAGTAATCATGGTGGATCCACAAAAAGTTATAGTGGTTAAGAAGTGGCTTAGACCCACTACTCTAATTGATATTTGGAGATTCTTGGGTTTAGTTGGCCATTATAGGAGGTTCGTGAAAACTTTTCTTCTATTACTTCCCTATTGACTAAGTTGACTCAGAAAAAGGTAAAGTTTTTATGGTTCGATGCTTGAGAGGGTAGTTTTAAAAAGTTTAAGGATAAGTTAACTTTGGATCCAGTTTTGACTTTACCCCAGGGTATTTATGGTTTTGTTGTTTATTGTGATGTGTCCCGTGTGGGATTGGGTTGTGTGTTGATGCAACATGGTAAGATGGTTGCATATGCTTCTAGGTAGTTAAAGGTACATGGGAAGAACTATCTGATGCATGCTTTGGAGTTGTTGGCGGTGTTCTTTGCTTTGAAAATTTGGTGTCACTATTTATATGGAGTCCATGTTGACATCTTCTCAGACCATAAGAGTTTTCAATATGTGTTTACTTAGAAGGAGTTGAATCTCAAGCAAAGGATATAGCTTAAGTTGTTTATAGACTACGACATGAGTCTTCACTATCACCCAGGTAAAGCTAATGTGGTTGCTGATACTCTTAGCAGGTTTTACATAGGAATTTTATCTTATGTAGATGAGAAGAAGCAAGGATTGGTGAAGGATATTCACCATTTGACTAATTTTGGAGTTCATCCCTTGGACTTTGGGGATGGTGGTGTGATTGTTCAAGAGGTAGCAAAGTCATCTCTTAGTGTCGAAGTGAAGGAGAAATAGATTTTGGACCCTATCTTGATGCAGATCAAGGATGATATGGGTCATCAGAAGGTGATGGCTTTTGAGATTGGTGGTAATGGTATCTTGAGGTACAAAGGTAGATTATATATTCCAGATATTGATGGGCTGTGAGAGAGAATCTTAGATGAAGCTCATAAGTTGACGTACACTGTTCACGCTAGTTCAACGAAGATGTATCATGGCCTCAAAGAGATTTATTGGTGGAATAATATTAAAAGGGATGTAGAAAATTTTGTGGCTAAGTGCATAGTGTGTCAGCAAGTGAAAGTGGAGCACTTGAGGCCGAGTAGGTTGACTCAAGAGATTAAACTGTCGATATGGAAATGGGAAATAATTAATATGGATTTTGTTATCAGTCTACCATAGTCTCGAAATTAGTTTGATTTTATTTGGGTCATCAAGGATAGGATGGCTAAGTTTGCTCATTTCTTGCCTGTGAGGACTAATTATTCTGTTGAGGACTATGCGAAGTTATATATCCAAGTGATCGTGAAGTTTCATGTTGCTTCATTTTATATCATTTCTGATCATGGTACCCAATTCTAATCTCACTTTTAGAGGTTGTTCCAATAAGGTTTGGGGACTAAGGTAAGCTTTAGTACCGCTTTCCACCCGCAGATGAATGGGCAAGCGGAAAGGACAATTTTGGCCTTAGAAGATATGCTTTGGGCTTGTGTAATTGATTTTGGTGGTAGTTGGGTGAATCATATGACTCTCATAGAGTTTGCATATAACAACAGTTATCACTCTAGTATAGACATAGATCCTTTTGAGGCATTGTATTGTAGGAGGTGTCATTCTTCTATTGGGCAGTTCAAAGTTGGTGAGACTGGATTATTTGATCCTGATTTTGTTCACCACGATGAAGAAGGTAAAGGTGATTTGAGATAGGCTTAAGACCGCCCAAAGTCGCCAAAAGTCCTATGCAGATGTGAGGTGAAGGGAGTTGGAATTTAATATTGGTGATTGGGTATTCCTGAAGGTATCTTCCATGAAGGGAGTAATACAATTTGGAATGAAGGGAAAGATTAGTCTTTGTTATGTTAGTCTGTATTTGGTTTTGAGGAGGGTTGGTAATTTTTCATATGAGTTATAGTTGCCTTCTAGTTTGGGATCTATCCACCCGATGTTTCATGTTTCTATGATGAGAAAGTGCGTAGGTGATCCTTCAGTGGTTGTTACTTTGAAAATTGTGGGCATTTCAGATTCCTTGTCTTATGAGAATGTCCCGGTGGAAACTTTGAATCATCAAGTCCATCGGTTGTGGATGAAGGACATAGCTTCAGTAAATGTTCTTTGGAGTAACCAAAAGTTTGAGTAAGCTACATATATGCATAACAAGTACTGTAAAAGATTACATCCGAATGAAGTGATGTGGAAAACAGGAGCAGGAACTCAGGTCTGAGCAAGGGACTTGGTGAAGCATAAAATTTATTGGAGAATCAGGAAAGGTAATTCCAATATCTAGTTTGACAATTTGATTAAGGAAGGGGATTTGTATAATAGTTTGGAAAGTTCAAGAGAGTGGGATGCAGAGTATCAACACGTAAAGGATTTAATTTAGGAAGGTCAATGGAATGTGCATGCTATTAATCAATTGTTTCCCAAGGAAGTGGCAGATTATATTATGCATACCATCAGAGTACCTATCCAGAGAGAGGAGAAAGACATCCCTATATGGAAGATGGATTCAAATGGTAATTTTATAGTGAGATCAACCTGGAATTACATAAGACAAAGGGAGGAGGTCAATAAAATGTACAAGAATATTTAGGTCAAAGGACTGCCTTTTAAGGTGGCCTTTCTAATGTGGAGGATATGAAAAGAAAAAATTAAAGTGGAGGAAAATATGAGAAGGTGGGGAATAGAGGGCCCTACTAGATATTGGTTCTGGACAATACCTGATCAGGAAACACTATCACATATGTTTCTAAGATCAGTTACTGCTAATAGGACTTGGTCTTAATTTTCTTATTTTGCAGGTATCACAGTGAATGGGTAGAGTCTAAGGGAATTAATTCTCACATGGTGGAATGCTGAGGTACATGGAACAGCTAAAGCATACTATCAATCCATTCCTAGCATAATACTATAGGAATTATGGAAAAGAAGAAACAGCTTAAAACATGATGGAAAAATCTTGTCAACTCACAAAGTAATATTTAATATCAACAAAAATATTGGATTATTACTTAAAGTGAGTAATCCTAGATAAGTATTTCCATCAATATGACCAGACATATAGAGGGATTTGGAAAAAACAAAAATGCATATGAAATTCACCAAAGTGGAATGGAAATTTCCAGAGGAGGGATGAATAAAGTATAACACAGATGGAGCATCAAGAGGCAATCTGGGGGTAAGTTCATGTGCATTTTTCTTAAGGGATGAAAAAGGATATCTAATGCATGCATAAGGTGCGATAATTGAAGATACAACAAATAGTGAAGCAGAAGCATATGCAATTCTAAAGGCAACAATTCATTGTAGTCAAACAAAATTTAACAAAATCATTATTCAAATAGATTCAATGGTTATGTTAAAAGTATTAACTAATGAGCGGCAATGCCCATGGAATTTGCTAGACATTAAAGAAAAGATTATTTCACTATTACAAGTAAAGTAGATACAATTAAAGCATATAATGAGGGAATGGAATCAACTAGCAGACTACTAAGCAAATCTAGCCTTTGATGGAGGTGAATTCAAGCTTACAAATTTTCAATAACTAGACAACAAAGCAAGGAACATCTTAAATAGTGACAAATTACAATGTCCTTACATCTTAATTATAACAAAGAAAGGATGAAATGGGAGAAAGGGACTGAAGACTATAGCATTTACAAAGAGCAGTCATCATAGTCAGTATTTACATACTCTAATAGCACCAAAAAGAGAAAAATGCTGACTAGCCTATACTACTTCAGCCATCAAAATAGACTCTTAGTAAATGGAGAGGGTCATTGGATTCCTATGTTACGAGTACACCTGGGCGACAACATCATGTACAAGTTTTTGTGGGCCCAAGCATCCTGAAATCTCCATCCCTTCTAAACCAACAAGTCAAGGAAATAGTCACAGTAGAAGAAGAAAACTAAGAAGAGAAAGCAGAGAAATACACTACTTACATGGACATGTAAGCTAGAGTAGGGGTCTAGACCCTTTAATTTAGCACCAAAAAGGATAACAAATCTCATCCACTAGAGAACTCAGCTGACGACACATAGAATATGCTCAAATCAACAAAACAAATTTAAAAATGATTGAAGGGTGAAGCAACAAAGTAGATAAAAAGAAAGTTCTTACTTCTGAAAGCTGAATATCGAGGCAGAGGAGCAATTCAAAGGCAAGTAGTTGATGACCCAAAGTAGCAACCTCAGGACTTGGTAATTCAAAAGCGGCACATACATCTTTTTCACTTAAGGTTGAGAGCAAACAGAGGAAATGGAAAGCTTTAACTTTAGAAAACCCTACATTTTGTTTTTATATGTTTGAAGGAATGGGTATGGGCTAATTTATTGGACCCGGTACAAGCCCAATGTTTAGTCTTTTATTTTTTCAGATTGGGTTGGCCCAACAAATATAAATTCCTTTAATTTCCAGTTTTAATTAATAAAATACCACTATTAATTTTAAAAAAAGTTTGATAAATCTACTTGGGAAGCCGAGGAGGACATGAAGTCCAAGTATCTATTTTTGTTTCCCCTTTTGGATAATCAAGCTTAAGGTATATGCTAATCTTAACATCATTGTTTTCTAACTTTGTTAAAGAAAATTGAGATTTCCTTGACCTCTTTGTTTTCTATCTTTGTTAAAGGTAAGTGGGAGTGTTTCTATGTTAAATCATGCTAACATATACCTTGACCCATCATTCGAGGATGAATGATCCTAAGGGGAGAATGTAATACCCCAGATTTTTTGGGCCTTAAAATTTTTTGATATTTTATCCTTACTACCTTAAAGAAGACTCATCCTACGAGTCATAGGGTGTCTTGACAGGTTATATGTAGTTATAAGGCGTCTAGTGAATAGTTCCTGAGTTTCTTTCCTGACTACAACTTGAGGTCACGAGTCATAAAGACTCATAATGAGTCATTATGTCCTAGTCATAGCCAGGCCATCTTGTTACCTAAAACTTTTTGTATTGAGTACGACCAAACTCAATGAGTAATGATGACTCCATACGAGCTTTAATGTACAAATAGTAAGGTGTCCAGTTTATACCAAAATAGTTTCTGTGTTGACTGCAACTGGACTCTACAAGTCGTAGGGTTTTATTACAAGCCATTGTATATAATTTGTAGGGTCAATAGTATGTGTACTTGGTGAATCTTTCTCAACAACAACTCATGGGGATGAGTCTTAATGAGTCATTATGAGACCCATAATGACTGGCGGCTTATTTTACAGCTTTTTACTGTAGGTATTTTAGATATTTCCGTCTTATCGCAATAATAACCCATGACCTATAAAAACACTTGGGACCCTATTTTCATCCATATTGCACTTTAAGACATACATTCTTCTCTCTTAAATTCTCTCAAGCAATAATACCTAGGGTTTCCAAGAAGTGGGTCAAGTAGAGCTTTGAGGGTTGAATTCTCTACATAATCTTAGGTATTTCAGGCATGTGACTTTACCCTTAATTTGTTTTTGTTAAATGCATGAATGTACATGGTTAATTATATGGATTTGAATAAGGGTTTTGATGTCATTGAGGGCTTTTGACATGATTGGTCATCTAATTGATTTTCTATGATTTCTTATGCACTATTCATACTTTATTAATGGCTTTGAAACTTGTGGGGTGCATGGGTTTGGTTGATGAATAAATGGTTTATATTTTGAATGTTTAGTTGAACCTAAGTGGTTATAAATTTCCCCATGTGATGGTTAATAAATTGTGGAACGATTATGAACTTGCAAGTTGGTTTAGAATAGCGATACCAATATGATGCCTTAATGCTTAATTGGTTCAATAAATTGGGAATATGTATTAAATATTTTAATTGGGCTTAAATGAGGGTTGTGTAGGTAGGTCGTGAAAGTGGAGTTCATGAGGGACCAACACCGAGAATCACACTAGCCAACATGGGGGTCTAAATGATAGAGAGGTTTGCGTCCCCCATATATTATATGATTGGGAGATCGAGTCCCCCATGTTATATAAATTGGTGCTTCAGTTTTTAATTCATGTTGGGAGATTCGAGTTCCCAAAAAGGCATATGACATATGTTATCCTCTAGTTCGTGCGACTATACGCACTGGGGACCTCCAGCTGGAGAAGAGCTGGGCCTATATAGCCCATGGGTACCTTATCTATGACGGTTATGCTACACAATCCAGGCCAAGGTTTTCAAAGTTCATGCTAAGCCTTGTTCCCTACCCTGGCATATGGTATTATGTTTATATGTATTTGCATATGATTATATGCATTGGATCTTGGTTTAGTTTTGAATTGTTATCCATTGAATTATTTTATTCCCTATCCCTGAGTTACATGCTAGTGCTCCAGCTGCTAACCATCTCCGCATGTTGTATTCCCATGTGATGTAGGTGCCAAAGCTTCTTTTACTTTCCCTGCACAATGATCAGGTGTTCATGGATAGCTTATGAGTTAGATTAAAGTGGTGAGCTTCCATCCTTCAGAAGACTTCATTTTATGTTTTGGTTCCTTATGTCCTAGACTTTGTTTTAGACTTGTTTTGGCTATGGTGGGGGGTATGTCCCGACATTTTATTGGTATTTAGTTTTGTTAGAGGCTTGTGGGTACTGTGGACTTAAGTGTTGTGTTGGTTATTGGTATTGGTTATCAGAATTGGTTGGTGGTTATTGATATAACCTAGAATCTTTGAACTTATGTTAATCTATATTGTTATATGTTCAGACTTTAGTCCTTGTTAGTGTGTGATGTTTTCTATTGACTAGGAAATAAGGGTGGTCTCGAGTCCTCGACGGACTTGAGATGCCCGTCATAGCCAGGCCCTGGTTTGGGTTGTGATATTTATGTGTGCCTCGATTTGCTCCTGAAGTAGAAGTATCTTGAAATAGGTTCAAAGCTATCATATTTTGATAGACCTGAGGCCTATTTTGATAGTTATGTTCCATTCCTGAGCAGTGAGAACTTTTGATAAATGCTACAGACTAGATCTATTCTCTGAAGTGAATGTGATAGTATTCATCAAATCTATCAATACAGATGTTCACTTATTGCGATGGGATCATGAATCACCTCTAAAAGAGGTTGAACAACTTACTTAAGAAGATTGCATATGTCATGGTAAACTTAGAGTTTACTAGTATTAATAAGTTCATAAGTTGACATGAATGATTGTGACATCCCAAAGATGTGACTGCCGAGTACTAGACATATAAAGAAGATATATAAGATTCTTCAAGAGTTATTTATTGTCATGACCCAAACTATTTAATTGTGAGGGAACATACTCTAATCCACCTAGATAGGAGAACCTCTCACCACCCTTTGAACATGATATGTGGAAGTCTGAAAATAAGTAACAAAATACCCAAGTCCTTATTATAACAGATTTTACAACATATATAAATGCAAAATGAAACTATAGTCTAAATAAGTATAACAGATTCTAAATTAAGAAAGACAAAACTGGACACAACTTCCACCATGAATGAGAAGAGTAGAAGTTGTTGAAGAACACTTTCAACATCACCTAAGAATTATCAACTGATTTGGCAACCAAGTTTAACCCCCAAAAAAATATAGCAAGAGTAGTATTAGTACAAATAATACATATTAGTTGGTATCTCGGCGGAATAGGGTTAGATCATGTAAAAAATATAGAAATCACAGAAAGAAAGCATGGAAACTTATATATAATTCAATCCACATCACTTTCATCCACTTGTGTTATCTAAGAGTATACCATTTTTGTTCCTGCAGGCGTAGATATATTTAACCTATTGTTAGTAGTCTATATATACCATTAATATTCCCCTTATACCTTCTATACTTAATTTCACTAATAATCTATCACCCTTCATATTAAATGTCATCCATCATTACTCTTACTTGCTTAATCCCAAAAGTTATTATAGGACAATTTATTTCAATTAACCTTAATACTAAATGAGCACAATAACCATAACCTTGTAACAAGTCAACCATGACTCAACAACAATATCCAAGTCAACAATACGTAACTCCAACAATATTCATACCTTAATTAAAACATAGGAATAAAAATGGAAAATATGCTAAGAATTTGTCAATCTAACCCAATTCAACTAAAGGACACATAAATAAACAATAATGGCAATCAACTTACATTCCAAATTCACGAGAAAACACCTTTAAAAATTAAGCACATAGACCTGGTACACTCCTGGAACCAATATAAATAGTAACAATAATAGTAATCATAAACTCGAGCCACTCAAGGAACCATTATACTCACAAATACCTTGTACACACATGCTGAGGGTCTTATAGTTGGCCGCTATCAATGACCTATGGGGACAAGATCTTATAGATGTAATATACTGGCGTGGTACCCAAGCTATCAAATAAATCATATAAACTAATTCCATGAAGATGTACAAATATCGGTAATCCCATAATAGTAACATATATCACAACAATAACAACTACAATGAGACTAAGCAATCATACTTGTACAGTCAACAAATCGTTAAATAACCTTATTATATATGATTAACACTCAGGATATCATTTAACAATTATATTCCTTATGAATTTATTATAACAACAGGCAACCACCTAAATACTTTGTCAACTCTAGCTAATAAACTCATTTAAATAACAATCATACTTCAACATACTGATTTTGCCTAAATTATACCTCTCAAAAAGTATAAAGAGGTCACCAGATCAAATATAAAACCTAACTAGGTTGGGGTCACACCCACGAGGAATAGGCCAAAAATCTATCAAGAGTTTGCTGATGTAATTGGGAATTGCGTGAATAAAAAAAAGGTTTTCATAATAGTAAGAGTAATAGGAACAAGTGATGGGTAATTGGATCGCCATTAATATGAGACGAGCACTACGATTGTGTTTTCCATGACTTCATAACTCCACTGACTATTCATACTTATTAGACTATTTCGATGCTTTGCATGCAAAACCTAATAAGTTATGTATTAACCAACCATCTCTCAACCTTAGTTTAGATGAATTTCACTCATCTCTTCTTATACTTTGAGCATCGCATTACTAACCCTTATTTTGTGATCTTAGATTGACTGTCCTAGTTATAACTCAAGTTAATTATATGAAGGTTGGTAGCTTCAAATTACTATTGTTATTTCCTTTTTCCTAATATCTACCTCTCTCTAGAAATTCTAGAATATAGGTGAGTTCCTAACATTGGAGACTATCCAAAAAGCAATCAAATCAAAGGAAATACTAATACATGTAAGAACACCGGTCTAGAATGACTTCATACTCAACCTACTTCATTAATTCATCATGGTTCCCACAATCCTAGCTATGGATTTTAGCTACTCATGATCATAAGAACACGCAAAGATTTCATAGATAAAAGCATAATCTTGAACTTACAAGAATAAGATGAAAAATCCAAAATCTCAAATTGATTATAAACCCTAAAATTGAATCAATGATTTTATGATCAATAATGTATCTTAGAACTCAAAATAATGTAAAAGAGTATAGAGTGCGTAACATAATAATAAAACATCAAAGGAGTATTTATAGATATAAAATAAATCCTATCCTAAACTGTGTAAGAAAAATAGGTCGGCAACACTTACGGCTTGTGGTTTGGGTCGTGGATTAGACCCATTAGTCGTGGCTCTCAGTTGTGGGAATCAGAGTCAGCTTTAATTCTATAGTACTTTGACTCACACCTTTCACCCACGAGTCATGGGTTGCATCCACGAGTCATGGGTTGCATCCATAAGTCGTGGGTTCCTTCGTGGAACTCAAAATCTTCCTTTCATCCATAGAACTCATGTTACCCCTAACCCATGAGGTGTAGGTCTAGCCCATGAGTTGTGGGTCAATTTATTGATTACCTATTCAACAACTCCTTATCCTTATTTCTCATCTTTTGCTCCAAAACCTGTTTACCTGCACAATCAACACAAAAATACATCATATCTAACAAGAATACCTAAGTTCCTGTATAATTTCCTTTTTTAAGCATCCAAGGTGCCATTAAACCATGGAACATCCTTAAGGCACCTACAACAGTCTTTATTCTATTTAGTTAAAACTTTCAATCCCCTCCTATACATAACATTCAAACCACTGTGTTTATGCATGTAGCATAATATCATAACACGAAAGAAATCAAGTGATGGCATTAGATTAGAAACAAAAATCAAGCATGTTTGCAAATGCCATTACTCGAACAAATAAGCAGCTAACACGAAACCCATGTAACCTCACAACAAAAAAGTCCCATACTCTCATAGTATCTTAATGAATATCAATGAAAGGACTACATCAAAGCACTCATGCTCACAAAGAAGTTCAAATAGTGTGCTTGAAATACCATAGGCTTGCCCTTGTTTTCTACGCCTTAGTTTTTTGGACAATTGGATTGGGATAACTATAGGACTTTTCTTGGTTTGTAATGTAGGTTTGGAGGGTAGGTATGAAACATATGAAAAATAGTGACTCAACCCTTCTTGACACTACACATAAATTTTTGGCTCTACTGTTCATCCATGCTTCTTTTGTTCTCTATTTTTCTTTTTATTTTATTTTCAGATTGGGTGTGGTCATCAAAATTTATATTTTTTTATTTTCTTTTTCTCTCTTTTTCTTTTTTCCCCCAATTTTTGCACCATATCTAACCCTTCCTTCTTTTCTTTTCTCAACTTGTTCATGCTCATCTTCATCTACACACCCCTATGATAGCCAACCTTAACTTAGGTGATTTTCCTGAGTTGAGGTACACAATGTCCAAGGAGGGACCAAGGCCAAAATAGGTTCAGTGTAATTAAAACGGGGAGGTGAATGGGTTAAACAAGAAAATAGGACAGTTTACGCTCAAATTTAGGATCAAGAGATACTTGTTTTTATTTGGTCGGTCTTTTAGGCTAAAAGTGGACTAATTAAAATAGGGCCTATAATACTATACCAATCAATTTTCCTATAACATAGGCAAGACTAAGCGGACAAGTTCTGAATTGCACACACAACGTGAACTAAGTAAATACATCACACATATCAGACAAGGTTACATTATCAACTACCATCTATCTGGTTCATGTAATGATACACTAAGGTTATTTTGTCCCTAATAATAATGCCATAATAAGATCCAACAATGGTCACAATTTTATATCTTGACAAGACATAGTTCAGAAAAAAATAGGAGGGGTATCATTTTATTCGACATAAAACAAAATAAAAAAAATTTCCTGCACCAAGGTTCCTTATTTTTATCCTAATCAAATGAAAGAAACATAACACATATAATGAATAATATGATATCCTAAATATGTCAGATCTACTATGATAGCATAGTCTTGGGAAAAGAGACACGACAACAAAAACCCCAAGTTGTTGGTACACCCCTATCCCTAACTAAAAGCTGACACACTATCCCCCGTGTATAACTAAGAAAAGAAATAGTCCATGGGAGTAGGGACATACCTGAGATGCTCTAGGCATCGGATGTGGCCTCATCCCCAGTTGAGGCGTCATAAGGTATATCAGGTGTAGTGTCAGGAGGTGGTAGTGGATGACTATAGAAAGCTACTAACTCACGTTGTTCCCACTCACTCCCGTCAACATGAAATTAGACAACAAAATCCATGGAAACCCTCTTTATGTCCCACTCAAACTCTTCTAAACTACTACTTTATTTGGTAGGCTCTCATATGCTCTTTTCCCTAGTAGTCAGGGTCTCATCATCATCTATAAATAAGTCAAAAATTAATGGCAGCGGTATAGGCCTTGGCGGTAGAATTGGAGATATGACTGGGGGGATGATAGGAGTGTGGCGCTCTGCTGATGTACGAACCTCAAATCTCAGTGTGGCCACCTTTTCTCATATACTCAATAGATTAAGAACTCAAGCCCCACAGAGTCTCTCCACCACTTGAATCTTAAAACTATGAATCTTTCCATGTAGTTCTCTTGTAACTGCTCCATAGGAGCTATTATCCTAGACATAACCCATGACTCAGATGTGCCTAAAGAAGTCCACATTGATGGCCAAATCTGGCCCAGCAACTTGGCCAACTGGGTGTCGATGTATGTCTGGAAATTTGCTACTTCTGTCTGCCTATCTACTAACTATTGTAAAAACTCTTCAGAGACCATCACGATACCCAAAGTAGGATAGAGAGGGAACAATATAGATGTAGGAGCTGGAGCTAAAGTTCCTATAATACCATCACTGCCTATAGTAGTTAAACCCTTTCCCAACTCCCCTCTACCCAAAGGGCATCAACACAGTGCTAAAAAATCTGCTAAGCTACTAAACTCATCAACTCTTTTTGCTACTCTAAATCCCTCACCATCCTCTGGCTCTTTACTATCACCATCCTATAATTGAACTTAGTAGTAGTCATAGACATATCATAACCCTACTCAAATTAGAATATACAGATTATCTCCTCGAATAAGTCAACTCGAGTACATATGACTATTGTATAGGCCAATAGAGGCTGGCCCTGAGCTTTCTTCCCTACTTGTGTGATCAAATCTTTGGAGGCAGCATATAAAGTATAGAACTCATAAATCAACGTTGAGATATAGGATTCAAAAGGTGCATCTATCCACCCAAGACTATATCTATCAAAGGTGACCTCAATGCCTGCGTTCCTGGCTAAGTCTGCAATCCCAATCAGGGGCTCCACGCTATACTCCATCTTGGCCTAACCTGATTGGCTATCTTAATATCCCAGTTATAAATATCCTTTATGTCCTCCACATACCACCTATGAATCTTAAGAGCTACTGGGATAATAGAGGTGTGTGTGGATTTTTATACCACTATGGCTGAGGAGGATGCAGTGGCATCTTTATCACCCTATGAAGAATATTCTCCCTTATCAGATTGGGGAGCATCTATTGCTCTATCACTTCTACTTGACTCAAGACTCTACGCTTTCCTCAGTCTGGGTAATGACTATCTCCTCCTAACTATCACTTAAACTCGATGCCTTTTTTCTCTTATTAGATTAAAGAGGGGCAAAGAAGTGTGGTGGTGACGTTCATGAATTCTTTTTCTGGGTCTTGGCCTAAGAAACTAGAGCTGGTGGGGTTAGGGCCTAGGCTGAGATACTGGTACAAGCTGAGAAACTGGCTGAGGTGCCAATTATATGGTAGCCTAGGATGTGACATCTATCTTATACTGGCACCGTATCTTGAACTGTACCAAAGGTGCACTGTCAACTAATTAATCCTCCATGGAGCCACTATGCTCATATGACTAATCTCTCAGTCTAGACTGTGCACAATTTTTTTGTGTTCTTTTTGGTTCAATGGTTCCTATATTTAGAAGCATTAGTACTCAAACCATACCAGTTGACAAAGATAAAATATAAGTTACCTTATAGTTCCTGCCACGGGTCCAGTGCATGACTCATGGAATGAGTTCACAATTCATGGCTTGGGTTTATGAACAAAGAATACAGTCCATGAGTTAAATCCACAACTTATGGACTCAAGTCCCGAGTAGTGACTTGACTCTGAGAGTCAGGCCAAGTTTCTGAGTTTCAAAATCACAGGTCAGATTCCTACGAGTCCATTCTATTACTCGTGAATGCAATTCACGTGTTGTGGGTTAGATTTGTGAGGTTAAATGTGAGATTAACATAGATTTCTTAGATTTCTTTGAATCCAATTTCTATAATTTCACCCCAACTTAGTTTGATTTTGATCACATAACACAGTCCACAGTCGCGAAAACAACTCTGGAAAATAACTCCCTTTGTTCATTAATACAAGTTGGGGGAGCACTGACTCTCTTTGCTCATTGAATCAAAATGTCATATTTCAATAACCTCTTTACATCATGCAATTGTTCCAAAAGTAGTTCAATTCAATTTTTCACATACACAAAACCACTTACACAAAATTTAGGTTGGGGGTTATTACCAATTCAATTGTCAATAATCACAAAATTTGGGAAAATCACAATACCTTAGTTTATTCAACATTCCATGTACCTCACAAATTTAAAACAATATATAAAGCATGAACAATGCAAAATAAATCATGGGAAAACAGTTTAAGAAACATTTATTCCAAAACCTTAAACCCATATCAAAACCCATGTTTGAATCCATATAAACAATCAAATAATTTCATGCTTTAAATAAACAAATTTAGGGGTAGAGTCACTTGCTTGAAATATCAAAAGTTATAGAGAGAATTTTGCCCTGATCAAATTTTTGAAAATGATGAGTATCTTGACCTTTAAGAATTGAGAGTGTTTTAGAAGTTATTTCAATTTATTTTGGAGTGGCAGTGACATCCTAAAAGGGTTTTAAGTCATGGGTCATCATTTGGGGAAAGGAGAAATGTCTAAAATGCCCTTAATTAAAAGCTTAATAATTGTTGCCAGTTACTATAAGTAACTATACAGCTCTTAAGGACACGTTACGACTTATCACCATGAGTCTCAGTCAATACAGTAGTTGAAGGACCCTTCTCTGGTGACCCTATAATTTAATCCATATGACTCGTCAGATGACCCTATGACTTGTAGGGTTAAAGTTGTAGTCTAAACAGATCACTTGGAGCACACACTGGTTTGACTATGGATAGATTCATATGACTCATTTTGAGTCTTTACAACTCGTAAACACCAGTCATAGTCAAGGAAGTAACATCAGGATAACACACTGGTTTGGCTATGATTAGGTCCTTAAGACCCACAATGACACGTTATGACTCGTACGGAGAGTCGTAGTCTGGGCAGTGAGTTTAAAAACTCAGAAATTTTTCAAAGACCAAAATTTGGGGTGTTTCATTCTCCCCCTAGGATCATTTGTCCTTGAATCATGAGTTAAGGCATACCTTAAAATGATTTAACATGTAATACAACCACATTTAGCTTTAACAAAGATAGAAAACAAAGATGTCAAGGAAATCCCAATTTCCTTTAACAAAGTCAGAAAACAAAGATGCTAAGATTAGCACATACCTTAAGCATAATTATCCGTAACGGGGAACGAGATTATGTATTTGGACTTTATGTTCTCTTCAGCCTCTCGAGTAGCTTCTTTAAACTTTTGGTTCCTCCATAGAACCTTCTTCGAAGCCACATCCTTAGTTTACAACCGACGGACTTGTCGATCCAAAATCTCAAAAGGGACTTCCTCATATAATAAAGAGCTCAAAACACCAACACTTTTCAATAGAACCATAAAGGAAGGATCACCCACACACTTCTTCAACATCTAAACATGAAAAATCGGTTGAATGGAACCCAAAAAATGAAGCAATGATAACTCATAAGCCACATTACCCACTCTCTTTAAAATCAAATATGAACCCACAAACGGAGATTGAGCTTCCTCTTGTTTCCAAAATGCATCACTACCTTTACAGGAGACACCTTCAAGGATACCTAATCGCCAATTTCAAATTCTGACTTCCTTCATCTCATATATGTATAGGACTTTTGGTGTCTTTTGGTGGTCTTAAGTCTATCTCAAATCACCTTTACCTTTTCTATAGTCTGATGAACCAAATCAGGATCGAACAACCCAACCTCACTAACCTCAAACCACCGAATAGGAGAACGATATCTCCTACCATACAATCCCTCAAACGGAGCCATGCCAATGCTAGAGTGATAACTATTATTATAAGTGAATCAATGAGAGGTGAATGATCAACCCAACTACCACTAAAGTTGATCACACAAGCCCAAAGCATATCCTCTAATGTCTGAATATTCCTCTCTGCTTGTCCATCCACTTCGGGGTGGAAAACGATGCTAAGGATCACCTTAGTTCCCATACCACTCTAAAAAAATGCCAGAAGTGAGACAAAAATTACGTACCACGATCAGATTTAATAGAGACAGCTGCACCATGCAACTTGATGATTTTCTTAATGAACAACTTTGCATAGTCCTCAGCAGAGTAATTAGTCCTCACAGTTAAGAAAGGAGAAATATTAGTTATCCTATCCATGATGACCCATATCGAATCAAACTTTCAACACGACTGCGAAAGACCAGTAACAAAATTTACCTCCTACTTTTGCGTAGGAAACTAGATTTTCTTGAAACAATCCACCAGGTCTCAAGTGCTCGACCTTCACGTGCTGATACACCATACACTTAGCTAATAAATTGGCTACATCTCCTTTCATGTTATTCAATAGTAGATCTCTTTTAAGTCGTGGTACATCTTTGTCGAACTAGTATGAACAGTATACATTGACATATAAGCCTCAACCAAGATCCTCTTTCTTAGCCCATCAACATAGGAACACACAGTCTACCTTGGTACATGAGGATACGATCACCACCAATCTTGAAAAACATCACTTTTTGCTGACCAACATTATCTTTGATCCGCATCATGATAGGATCCAAAACTTCTTTCTTTCACCTCCGTACCAAGAGATAACTTCACCACCTCTTGTACAATCATACATCTATCTTTGGGATCCAAGATACGAAACTAAAGATTTTAAAAATAGTGAATGTCCTTCACCAAACCTCGCTTCTCCTCATCAATATGAGATAAGCTCTCCATGGACAACATGCTAAGAGTATCAACAACCACGTTAGCTTTACCTGGGTGATAGGGCAACCTCATTTCATAATTTTTGAGAACCTCAAGCCATCTCCTTTTACTAAGATTCCACTCTTTTTGGGTGAAAACTAATGTAAGATCTTATGATAAAAATAAATGTCAAAATGAACCCCATACAAGTAGTGGTGCCAGATATTCAACGCAAATACCAAAGATAATAGCTACAAATCATAGGTCGGATAGTTTTGGTCATGGACCTTTAACTGCCTAGAAGCATATACAACCACCTTGCCATGCTGTATCAACACACAACCTAGTCCCACACGAGACACATCATAATAAACTATGAAGCCATCAGTACCCTCGGGTAGGGTAAAAATAAGAGCATAAGTTAACTTGTCTTTTAACTTCTCAGAGCTTCCCTCATAGGCATTGGACCATAAAAACCTTACCTTCTTCTAGGTAAACTTAGTTAATGGAGTATCAATAGATGAGAAGCTCTCCACGAACCTCTTATAATTATTGGTTAAACCCAAGAAGCTCTAAATATTGGTTAGAGTCATGGGTATAGGCCACTTATTAACCACCATAAATTTCTGTGGATCTATCATGATCCCTTCACTAGGTGCAACATAACCCAGAAAAGTAACAATATTTAACCAGAACTCATATTTTGAGAACATAGCATGGAACTGCTGATCTTTAAGAGCCCATAACACTATACAGAGGTGATCGACATGATCTGCCTCACTCTTTGAGTACACCAAAATATCATTAATGAACACAATGAAAAACACTTCCAAAAACTAATAGAATACCCATTTCATAAGATCCAGAAATATTTCCAACACATTATTCAAACCAAAGGAAAAATTATAATAAAGGACCCTCTATATTAAAATCTTTAACTCAAACCAAGTGATAGATACATCCCTTGGAAATTAAATTCTAGGCTCTAAGATAAGAAATAAATCTTTTCATAGGCGCTAGGGAACTACCTTCCCACTCAATCATTAGTTTATTTGAGAAATAGAAACTTACCCTTTAGGTCCGATAATATACAGAGGCATAATACGAATGGAGCCAGTCCATCTTTAGGATAATATCAAAATTGACCATACATAATTCTATCAAGTCAACCAAGGTTTCCCTACCATAAATAAATATCACAAAACCCCTATAAATTCCTCTAGCAACCACAGAAAAGGTGTTTGTTATACTTTTAAGACTAAAATCAAAATAAACAACCACATATGGGTTCATATAAGAAAGCGTAGATCCTAGATCAAAAAGACAATACAAAACACAGAAAAAGTATTGTAACATACCAGTGAAAATATCTGAAGATGCCTCAGATTTCTAAAGAGTGTCACGAGCATAAAGGTGATTCCAACCAGTGCTGGGGATAAAAGTAGCACCCTTTGTTAGAGCTAAAGAAGATGCAATTGGAAACTTATTAGCCCCAGTAGCAATATTAATTGAAGGAAAATTAATTTATATATGACCTAATTAACCATACTTAAAGAACTTTTTTCTCCCCTAAAAAAATCCATAATGCACCAAACTACAAAAAAGGCAAGGTGGATAAGATGGGGTTGACTGAGCTTCACTGGCCTGAGAATGGGAACCCTGTTCCTTAGGACCATCACCATTTTGGAAACGACAATCATCAAATAACTTAGGTATGGAGCACTAGTTGTAGAGTAAGAACCAGAATTCCTCACTTATTCTTAGACAATTTTCTAGCATCTCTACCACTCTGTTGCTAACCTCTACCCTGATCCAAATACCAAAACTTCTTACTCTGTCTCTCCCCAATTTCTACCTACTTCTTCATTTCTTCCTCGACTTGTTCCAATGTAATACCTCCTGTCTAGAAGTTTCTGTACATCATACAATTTCTGTCTTGAGTCGCACCTATACTATAAGAGTGGTATATTATAATTGTATGCAAAACAGTGCGATAGGGTAAACTTTCTATTATGGATATGACTTCATCCCTAGGAGTCGTTAAGTAGGGTAAGAGTGGTATGATGTCATGTCATAAGTTCATCAGTGTAGTCCTCCTATGTTTCTATCCAAGGTACAATTATAGGGTTAAAGTCATATAAAGATGATACTAGTTGTATGTGGAACTCATTTGTTGACCAGTATGTATCCCCTTGAGTCTACTGAGCTTATGAGTGGAGGAGCTAGGTCATACCATGCCATACAAGTCGTATAGTAGACCAGTAAAGATTGAAAAGCTTTTTTTGTAAAGTTTATGTATGGGATTTTTGATCTTTTCCTATCTTATAACTTTCCATTCACGACCTATAACCCTAAAAGTGGCATTATTTCCTACTCATTTCAATAAAAAAAACCATGCTTGCAACATCTCATCTTTAACAAACATCAAGATTAGGGTTTTTCTCACAAGTTCATCCTTCAAGTCCCATGATTCAAGATTTCTTCACAAGTCAAGAAACTTCAGGTATATGGGTTTTATGAACAAGGTTATTCTTTCATCCTTGTGCATAAAATACATCATTTTAAGATTGAGTTCATTATTTTGAATTAGGGTTCATCCCTAAATAGCCATATTCTTGAATTATGATATTTCCATGAAATTTAAAGGCTTTAAGTACATCAAGATTTACATATATTCATTCTTTGATTTATAAGATTCATATTGTGTTTTAAATTTCATTATCTTGATTGGAATTGTCGATGTATTTTAAGATGATTGTTGAGAATGAAGTTTTGTTATGAATTTATAAGAATTTAAGAATTTTTGTAAGTCCTAAGTACAAGCATTGAGTTTACAAGAAGATTATACTCTTAAATACATTATTAAGTTTACACTATGATTCAAAGCAAAGATTGATCTTTTGATAGTAAGATAAGATATGGAATCCACATTTGTTTATTTTGATTATTATTTAAAGTAAAGAAAAGCATAACTGACTTTCACTTTATAAAACCCTTATGCTAATTTAACGTGGATTTCCTAAATTACGAGCCTAGAAGTATCCTGGAAGAGTATTTAGCACTAAGAATAGAATGCGGATGAGCACATCCTAAATTCCTAGAAACTATAAGCCACCAGAGGTTGAGCTTTTCTCAATATGGATAAAGTAAAGTGATCAATAAGATAAAGGTTCTATTCTGATAGCAAGGGTAGAACAACTCTCCCCAACGTGAGTAAGACATTGGACTCCATGACAGCTCACATATTTTATATCGGTTAGAAGAAACTCCTATAATAAAAAGTGTAAAACTTCTAGAACTCAATGTTATGACTCACAAAGTTTATCTTTATGCTTCATTACTCATGTTTATGATTTTGGTGTCATTGTTTTATTCAAGCTCAAGGTGAGTCATTTACACTTAGCATGCATCATTTGAAAGTCTATGTGTATATTCAGTATTTGTTTTACTTATGCATTCATCCCCACATACTCAGTACATTCTAGAGATACTGACCTACATATATGTCGATGTGCTAAATTATCTTATAATATAGGTTTTGGTGCTTGTTTCCAGCAACACGATTGACCACATGCATCATGACCTATATCCTGACTTTTAGCGAGTCCTTATAGTTCTAGGTCCCAATTTATTATATTTCTATTCATTGATGAAGGTGTTTTAGTTATATGATTTCTATTTATGTTTGGGTCAACTGGGGTCTGTCCTAGTGGCTCTCTAGTTAGTAATAGAAGCTTGTCAAATTATTTAAGATTTAAGTTTAAAGAGTTGTTTAATGATTCCCAAGTTAAAGACTTTTATTAAGATATGTCTTTGCTTACCCTTAAGTTCTATTTATATTACTTTATTTTTCTTACGAGTTTCAAGTTAAGTAGGCTAAATGGGTTAGCTTGGGACTATTTATAGTCTTGAGCACCATATGACATCTAGGGGTACTTTCAGGGAGTTACAAACTTGGTATTAGAGCCTAAGGTTTTGAAGAGTTCTAGGGAGTTAGACAAGTCATGTTACTTAGAGTCATGATCATGGATGTGAAGCACACCACATTTATAAGGAAGAAGCTACGGAATAAGTTAGGAATCATTATTTCTTTCATGATTTGTCATGCTTATAGTTGTCTCTATCTTCCTTAACTCATGATTTCACAAAATAGAATACACCTCCTTGTCGAGCCGATGCATGCAGAAATTTTGATCAACCACCTCTGCACACCAACCCTCTGAATAAGAATGTGTCTCTTGTTGAATTTTGCTTCCTTTAAAGCATTGGCCCAAGCTGTGAATGCCATTGTTTAGGGCAACCAAAAGGAAGCGGTTCCACTTCAGCAAAATAATAATTTAACTACATCCAGTATTCAAGTTTTTATGATAATAAATCCTCCTGAGTTCTATAGGTCAAAGGTGGATGAGGATCCTCAACTTTTTATTGATGCGATGAGAAATATTACCTAGATTATGCATGTTACTGAAAAGTACAGTGTAGAATTGGTATCCTATAGGCTGATAGATATAACTTATGATTGGGTTGTTATATGGAAGGAAGGTAGGGGTGAGAATTCAGTTTCTATGAGTTGGAAGGTATTTTAGAATACTTTTATGGATAGGTTCTTCTCATGTGAGATGAGAGAGGCTAATATGGAGTTCATGAACTTGATTTAGGGATCTATTACAGTAAAAAAGTACTACCTCAAGTTCACTTAGTTATCTAAGTATGCTCCTGAGTTGTTATCTAACTCTAGAGCTTGCAGGGGTGTCTTATTTAGTAGTTAAGTTGTGTAGGAATGCCATGCTAATTGGGGATATGGATATTTCTTGGTTGATGACTCATGCTCAACAGATTTAGGCTAAAAATTTGAAGAAAAGAGAGAAGAGAAACAAGAGGGCTAGGACTGGACAGTTTGAGTATAGTTAGCCAAGGTCTAGAGGAGGAAGCCATTCGCAGTTTAAGGGTCATTCATCAGTTCTAGTGCTATCTTTAGCCAGTTTCCTGTACCCAGCAACAAGCAGGAGTAGTGGGGTAGAACTTCAAATTCTAGGTCTTAGTGCAGTCTAGTCGAAAGTCCTAGTTACCCGGCATATGCAAAGTGTGCCAAGACCCATCCTAGTAAGTGTTTGATGGGAAAAGGGGGTTGCTATGGTTGTGGTAATGTAATACCCCATACTTCTACCTAGCTTAAATTCATCCTAAAAATGTCAAAAACTTGTTTTAAAGATGAATCCACTTTTATACATGTGGTATTTTAAAGATTTTCACTTTTTATCATGTGAAAAATTGAATAAGATTTTCATTGATTCCAAATTCGTATAAATTCGATAATCGGGTAAGAAGTTATGATTATTTCAAGTTCCCATTATAAAATAGTGCCATATTTAAGCCTTTTAACATGAGATTCAGCTATTTGGAACCCAAAATATACTAGTTTATCTGAATTTTATCTCAAGAACAAGTTAGGGTTTCAATTGGAGATTCAATTTCAAGAAAGTCTCTCTGTCAATCTTCTCTAAATCAAGAACTAAGGTATGTCATGTGTTCATTCATGGGTCTCTCTCACCTACGAAGCTCAAGAATCTCTTTTCAAAATCCAAGATTTGGGTATTTATGAATGTTCATGATTCAAATTGAATTGAAATTTATGTTCATGATGTTGTGTTGTTTTGATTTATGTTTTAACTTACATATTCCAATGATTGACCCTAGTATGTGATGATTTGCATAATAATTATGATAAACCCTCTTCAATTTACAAGTTGATTGATGTATCCTTGATTATTACATATGTTGATGATTGTATAACCAAAGCATGCTCCCCACATGTTTGATTAAATGCCTATATAAAGGAAAAATGTCATACTAGTATGATATTATAAAATCCCTATTCATGTATAAGTTATGTATGTCAAGTTTTTGATGAAATATCTTAGTCAATGAATTATATATTGTTGATGATAGTCATGTATTCAAGAATGTCATGCCTTGTCAGTTTTCTTCCATCGAGTCCTGGGGGTACTTGTACTCAAAAAATATAGCTGTGTGCCTAGAGTCAGTGTCATGGTTTCACGATGCCCTCAGTCAAGCCATGATCCATAGAACTCAGTCAGTCATGTGACTCAGGAAATCTCAAACATTCAGTAATTTCAGCACTATTCTTCAGTCAACGAAACTCAGTAATTCAGTCCAGTTCAGTTCAGTAATCCATGTTCAGTGTCTATTCAGATGGGAGTAGAAATTAGCACCGAGTAAATCCAAGGATGGGAACACACACTGTCAGATGAGGGTGTGATTCTTAGAAGTCATCCTTGAGTTCTAGAACTATGTAGCCAACATAGGTTGAGACATCAACACTGTCAGATGAGGGTTGATGAGGTGGATAAGCACTGTCAGATGAGGGCCCCACCGTTCTCTTATGAGGACACTGTCAGATGAGGGTCACTCAAAGCTTGTCCTTATCAGTGGTGCAGTATTGGCACCCTTCCAATTAGGGTTACAGATTAGACCCCAACTCAGCCATAATGGTGTATTAGGGGCATGTTGTTTAGATAACTACTTCCCACAGTTTTAGTTATAGAATTAGGACTGCTAGATATAGTCATTCAGTCTCAGTAATAGAACTCAGATGGTTCTATAGAATTCAGGACTGTTAGATATAGTTAACTCAGATACAGTACGAAATCCAGCTAGTTCCATCAGATTTAAGACTGTCAGATACAATCACTCATGTTATTAGTTATATCAGTCATCAGAACTCAGTTATCAGTAAACTCATGTTATAATGATCTCAGATATAGTTATTATGTGTTTATGCATGTATTCTCACGTTCATATTAGTCAGTTAGCTTGTATTATTTATGCATATGAACCCCATTCATTCAGCCTACCTTCCATGAATACCAGTACACTCAAAGTACTGATGCATTTTCTCTATGGTGTCTTATACCATAGGTTCAAAAGAACAAGCTCTAGAGCATCAGTAACATTCCAGTCTCATCTGTCAAAGTTAGCAGTGAGTCCTCATCTCTTGAGGACATGATCATTTTTTTTATTATCTTATTAAGTAATTTATTAGTTGGAGTTAGTTGGGGACATGTCCCATCAACTCCTCATTCAGACAGTTTAGTCAGTTTGAGGCTTTCCAGACTATCATGTTTAGACTATCATGTTATTTCAGTTTTGTTTTGGGTATTTCATACCCCATTCAGATGTCATATCTTTATTAGTTATGTTACAGTCTTGAACCTTATGGCTTTTCAGTTTATGTTTTCACAATCATACAGTATATTATGTAGTATACAGGTACAGATATCAGTCATATATTAGCTTGTGTTCCTTCAGAGTCATGAGCATCGTGTAGCATTCCGGGTACTAGATCCGGGGCGTTACAGGTAAATTGGGCCACAGAGTCAAAGATTGTCCGTATACTAAGAAAGAAAGAAGAGATGTTCCTCTTCAAACTCAGGTATCTTCTGTAACTCCCTTGGTCGCTGTGAATTTTGGAGTAGATCATGAAAGTCTCTCTAAAACCTTCTTAGTTTCCACCACAATAGATGAGTCAGTTGTAGCAAGATGAGACTATAAGAAGTGTCCTATCACTATCCTCCATAAAATCATACTAGCAGACCTAATAGAGTTATAGATGGTAGATTTTGATATTATTCTAGGCATGGATTAGATCCATTCATGCTATACATCAATAGATTATCGCACCCATGTGGTTAAGTTTTGGTTTCCTGATGAAGCAGTTCTTGAGTGGGAGGGTAGCTCTGTGCCTCCCAAAGGTCATTTCATCTCTTATCTTAAGTCTAGAAAGTTAATATCAAAAGGGTGCATCTATCATTTTGTTCGATTCAAAGAAACTAATTTTGAAGCCCCAACAGTTCAGCCAGTCCGTATAGTCAAGCAGTTTCCCGAGGTTTTCCCCAAAGATCTGCTAGGGGTACCTCTAGATTGAGAAATAGAATTCGATATTGATATCTTTCCCAACAATCAACCCATCTCTATTCCTCCATATCGTATGGCTACTTCCAAGCTTAAAGAGTTAAAAGATCAGCTTAAGGACCTCTTAGATAAAGGTTTTATCAAACTCAGTGTCTTTCCGTAGGGTGCTCCAGTCCTCTTCGTGCACAAGAAAGATGATACTCTCAAAATGTATATAGACTATAGATAGTTAAAAATGGTTACTATTAAGAACAAGTATCCCGTTCCTAGAATTTATGGATTGTTTTACAAGATTTAGGGTACCAAGTGGTTCTCTATGATTGAACTTAGATTGGGATATCATAAATTTAAAGTCTGGGAGCAGGACATTCCGAAAACAACTTTCCAAATGAGGTATGACCACTTTGAGTTTGTAGTTATGTCATTTGGACTGACAAATGCTCCTGTAGCCTTTATGGATTTGATGAATAGGGTCTTCAAACAGTACTTGGATATGTTTGTCATTGTCTATATTGATGACATACTGGTGTATTCCTGAAGTGAGGAAGAATATGTGGACCATTTGTGAATAGTATTACAGACCCTGAAGGACCGTTAATTTTATGCGAATTTGGTAAATGTGAGTTTTGGTTGGAATCCATTACCTTCTTGGTGCATGTCATTTCAGAGGTAGGTATTCATGTAGATCCACAAAAAAAATGCAATAAAGCATTAGCCTAGAACCATCACTACATCAGGTTTCCGGAGATTTTTGGACTTGGCTGGGTATTACAAAAGATTTGTAGAAGGATTCTACTCTATAGATGCATCATTAACTAAGCTGACCCAAAAGAAGGTGAGGTTTATATGGTCGGATAAGTGTGAGAAGAGTTTTCAATAGTTGAAATAACCAATATGAGGCCCATGGGCTATCATCTAAACACTAATCGACTATTATCCAGCCAAAGTCTAGAAGACCGAATAGGCAACCACGGAGTAGGCTCAACCAGCCTATAAATGAAATCCGAACTAAAACAAGTCCAAAACGAAGACTGCATGACAGCTCTACAATGCCAAGCTCAAATCTCAATACCAATGCTGAACCGCTAAACCTCAAATATCTCGATCAAAACTAAAAACGGGTAGGCTTGCTCCATATCTATTATAATTCCAAATCGCCATTCCAAGGAGTCAAAATAAAAAAATGGGACAATAAGGTTATATCAATGTCAACTATCTCAAATTGACTCTAGTATCCGGATCTTATATATCTGAGATAAATCAAACAATGCTACAGTTGAGACATATCTAGAGAGAAAAATCACCACAAGAATAACCACTGACTGATAACACAAGGAACCATCTCTACATCAGCTGGAGGGAATGAAACATAGTAGCAAAATAGGAGTCATGCCAAAGGAAAAATCACTAGCTGAAAATACATATAAACCACTACATATCTGCTGGAGGGCATGACCTATCCAAACATACTCAAAACTTCCCAAGGATGAAAACCACATCAGTGAAGGTAAAAACTTTAGCAACTCAGAGAAATGCAACTTAAGCTGGGAACTAACCAATGCAATACTCCATCTAGGCAAAG